>NC_080386.1:45046976-45244712 GCF_014773155.1 Arachis stenosperma
TTTTCTGTGATTTCAGGTATTTTCTGGCTGAAATTGAGGGATCTGAGCAAAATCTGATCCAGAGACTAAAACGGACTGCAGATGCTGTTGGATTCTGACCTCCCTGCATTCGAAGTGGATTTTTCTGGAGCTACAGAAGCCCAATTGGCGCGCTCTTAACGGCGTTGGAAAGTAGACATCCTGGGCTTTCCAGCAATATGATAGTCCATACTTTGCCCAAGATTTGATGGCCCAAACCGGCGTTCAAAGTCACCTCAGGAATTCCAGCGTTAAACGCCGGAACTGGCACCAAAATGGGAGTAAACGCCCAAACTGGCACCAAAGCTGGCGTTTAACTCCAAGAAGAGTCTCTACACGAAAATGCTTCATTGCTCAGCCCAAGCACACACCAAGTGGGCCCGGAAGTGGATTTTTATGTCATACTCATCTCTGTACACCTAGGCTACTAGTTTTCTATATAGGACCTTTTACTATTGTATTTGATATCTTGAGATCTTTGAATTTTGATCAGGGAGGCTGGCCATTCGGCCATGCCTAGACTTGTTCTTATGTATTTTCAACGGTGGAGTTTCTACACCCCATAGATTAAGGTGTGGAGCTTGCTGTACCTCGAGTATTAATGCAATTACTATTGTTCTTCTATTCAATTCCGATTGTTCTTTGTCAAGATATCACTTGTTCTTCAACTTGATGAATGTGATGATCCGTGACACTCATCATCATTCTCACCTATGAACAAGGTGACTAACAACCACTCTTGTTCTACAAGCATATGAGGCTCTAGTGTTTATCTCTTGGATTCCTGATACACGATGCATGGTTGATCGCTTGACAACCGAGTGCTCGCCTGACAAACGAGCCAGCCATTCCGTGAGATCAGAGTCTTCGTGGTATAGGCAAGAACTGATGGCGGCATTCAAGAGAATCCGGAAGGTCTAACCTTGTCTATGGTATTCTGAGTAGGATTCAATGATTGAATGACTGTGACGTGCTTCAAATCCTAGCAGCGGGGCGTTAGTGACCAGACGCAAAAGAATCGCTGGATTCTATTCCGGCCTGACCGAGAACGACAGCTGATAGCCATATGCTGTGACAGAGCATAGGAACATTTTCACTGAGAGGATGGGAGGTAGCCACTGACAACGGTGAAACCCTTGCATAAGCTTGCCATGGAAAGGAGTAAGAAGGATTGGATGAAGACAGTAGGAAAGCAGAGAGACGGAAGGGAAGGCATCTTCATACGCTTATCTGAAGCTCTCACCAATGATATACATAAGTATCTCTATCTTTATCTTTATGCTTTATTCATCATCTATACCCATTTGAGTCTGCCTGACTGAGATTTACAAGGTGACCATAGCTTGCTTCATACCAACAATCTCCGTGGGATCGACCCTTACTCACGTAAGGTATTACTTGGACGACTCAGTGCACTTGCTGGTTAGTTGTGCAAAGTTGTGTAGTGAATCACAATTTCGCGCACCAGGTCCACAGATCCTGAGGTGTCAAGGAATTCCATCCCTACACCAAATAGGCATGTAAATTGCCTTTGCACACCATTATGGCGTTCAAACGCCGTGTGGTGCACATTCTGGGCGTTCAACGCCCATGTAAAGCATGTTTCTGGCGTTGAACGCCAGTTTCATGCTTGTTACTGGCGTTCAGTGCCAGCTTTTCTTCTCTAGGCACATTCCTGGCGTTCAGCGCCAGAATGTTGCTTGTTTCTGGCGTTCAGCGCTAGAATGATGCTCTGTTCTGGCGTTGAACGCCGGCCAGATGCATCTTACTGGCGTTGAACGCCAGCCTGTGCTTCCTCCAGGGTGTGATTTTTTTCTTCTGCTGTTTTTGATTCTGTTTTTAATTTTTATATTTTTTTCGTGACTCCTCATGATCATGTACCTAATAAAACACAAAATAACAATAAAATAAAATAAAATAAAAATTAGATAATTAAAATTGGGTTGCTTCCCAACAAGCGCTTCTTTAATGTCAATAGCTTGACAGTGGCTCTCATGAAGCCACAAGGTGATCAGGTCAATGTTGTATAATCCCAACACCAAACTTAGAGTTTGGATATGGGGTCTTAACACCAAACTTAGAGTTTGGTTGTGGCCTCCCAACACCAAATTTAGAGTTTGACTGTGGGGGCTCTTCTTGACTCTGAACTGAGAGAAGCTCTTCATGCTTACTCTCTTTTGTCACAAAGGGATGGCCATGTGCCTTAAACACAAGGTAGTCCCCATTCAATTGAAGGACTAGTTCACCTCTGTTAACATCTATCACAGCTCCTGCTGTGGCTAGGAAAGGTCTTCCAAGGATGATGCAATCATCCTCTTCCTTCCTAGTGTCTAAGATTATGAAATCAGCAGGGATGTAAAGGCCTTCAACCTTTACTAACACGTCCTCTACTATTCTATAAGCTTGTCTCAATGACTTGTCTGCCAATTGTAATGAGAACAAGGCAGGTTGTACCTCAATGATCCCCAGCTTCTTCATTACAAAGAGAGGCATAAGATTTATCCCTGACCACAGATCACATAGAGCTTTTGCAAAGGTCATGGTGCCTATGGTACAAGGTATCAAAAACATGCCAGGATCTTGTTTCTTTTGAGGTAAAGTTTGCTGAATCCAAGTATCCAGTTCACTAATGAGCAAGGGAGGTTCACTTTTCCAAGTCTCATTACCAAACAACTTGGCATTCAGCTTCATGATAGCTCCTAAATATTGAGCAACTTGCTCCCCAGTCACATCTTCATCCTCTTCAGAGGAAGAATAGTCTTCAGATCTCATGAATGGCAGAAGGAGATTTAATGGAATCTCTATGGTCTCTGTATGAGCCTCATATTCCTTTGGATCCTTAATAGGAAACTCCTTCTTGCTTGATGGACGTCCCAGGAGGTCTTCCTCACTAGGATTTTTGTCCTCCTCCTCCCTTGTGCATTCGGCCATGTTGATTATATCAATGGCCTTGCACTCTCCTTTTGGATTCTCTTCTGTATTGCTTGGGAAAATACTGGGAGGAGTTTCAATGATTTTCTTACTCAGCTGGCCCACTTGTGCCTCCAGATTTCTGATGGAGGATCTTGTTTCACTCATGAAACTGAAAGTGGCCTTTGACAGATCAGAGACTAGATTGGCTAAATTAGAAGTGTTTTGTTCAGAATTCTCTGTCTGTTGCTGAGAAGATGATAGATATGGCTTGCTATTGCTTATCCTATTGCGTCCACCATTGTTAAAGCCTTGTTGAGGCTTTTGTTGATCCTTCCATGAGAAATTTGGATGATTTCTCCATGATGAGTTTTAGGTGTTTCCATAAGGTTCACCCATGTAATTAACCTCTGCCATGGCAGGGTTCTCAGGATTATAAGCTTCTTCAGAAGCTGCCTCCCTAGTACTGTTGGATGCATGTTGTCATCCATTCAGATTTTGAGAGATCATGTTGACCTGTTGAGTCAACACTTTGTTCTGAGCCAATATGGCATTAAGAGCATCAATTTCAAGAACTCCTTTCTTCTGAGGTATCCCATTATTTACGGAATTCCGCTCAGAAGTGTACATGAATTGGTTGTTTGCAACCATGTCAATGAGTTCTTGAGCCTCTTCAGGCGTTTTCTTTAGGTGAATGGATCCACCTGCAGAATGGTCCAATGGCATTTTCGAAAATTCAGATAGACCATAATAGAATATATCTAATATGGTCCATTCTGAAAACATGTCAGATGGACATCTTTTGGTCAGCTTCTTGTATCTTTCCCAAGCTTCATAGAGGGATTCACCATCTTTTTGTTTGAAGGGTTGAACATCCACTCTCAGTTTGCTCAGCTTTTGAGGAGGAAAGAATGTATCCAAGAAGGTAGTGACCAGCTTATCCCAGGAGTCCAGGCTATCCTTGGGTTGTGAATCCAACCATATTCTAGCTCTGTCTCTTACAGCAAAAGGGAAAAGCATGAGTCTGTAGACTTCAGGATCAACTCTATTCGTCTTTACAGTCTCACAGATCTGCAAGAACTCAGTTAAAAACAGATAAGGATCTTCAGATGGAAGTCCATAGAACTTGCAGTTTTGTTGCATTAAAGCAACTAGTTGAGGCTTAAGCTCAAAATTATTGGCTCCAATGGCAGGAATGGAGATGCTTCTTCCATCAAATTTGGACGTTGGCTTTGTGAAATCACAAAGCATTCTCCTTGCATTATTATTATTTTCGGCTGCCATCTCCTTCTCTTGTTCTAATATTTCTGAAAGGTTACCTTTAGATTGTTGTAACTTAGCTTCTCTTAATTTTCTCTTCAGGGTCCTTTCAGGTTCTGGATCAATCTCAACAAGAGTGCCTTTATCCTTGTTCCTGCTCATAAGAAAGAGAAGAAAACAAGAAAAGAAAGAGGAATTCTCTATGTCACAATATAGAGATTTCTTTATGTTAGTAGAAGAAGAAAGGGGATAAGGAAAGGAGAATGGGTTCGGATTTTTTTAGATGAAGAGAGGTGAAGAGAAGTGTTAGTAAATAAATAATTAAATAGAATAAGAAAAGAGAGGGAGAATTTCGAAAATAATTTTTGAAAAAAAAGGGGTTAGTAATTTTCGAAAATTAAATATAAGATATAATTAAAATTAAAATTTAGAACAAAAAGAATTTTTAAAAAAAAGAGGTGAGATATTTTTGAAAATTAGAGAGGGAAAAGTAGTTAGGTGGTTTTGAAAAAGATAAGAAACAAACAAAAAGTTAGTTAGTTGATTGAAAAAGATTTGAAATCAAAATTGAAAAGATAAAAAGATAAGAAGTTTAGATAAGATATTTTGAAATCAAATTTTGAAAAAGATAAAATTTTGAGAAGGTTAAGATAAAAAGATAAGATAAAAATTTTAAGAAAAAGATATTTTGAAAAAGATTTAATTTTTAAAATGACTTAACTAATAAGAAACTACAAGATAAGATTCTAGAATTTAAAGATTGGACCTTTCTTAACAAGAAAGTAACAAACTTCAAATTTTTGAATCAATCACATTAATTGTTAGTGAATTTTCAAAAATATAATATAAAGATAAGAAAAAGATTTTGAAAAATATTTTGAAAAAGATTTTTGAAATTTTTGAAAAATAGAAAAAAAATGAAAAAGATATGATTTTTGAAAAAGATTTTGAAAAGATAAGATTTTTAAAATTGAAATTTTGACTTGACTTGTAAGAAACAACTAATTAAAAAATTTTTGACCAAGTCAACTCAAATTTTCGAAAATTATGAGAAAAGTAAGGAAAAGATATTTTTTTATTTTTGAATTTTTTATGATGAGAGAGAAAAACAACAAAAATGACTCACAACATGAAAATTATGAATCAAAACTCATGATGCATGCAAGAACACTATGAATGTCAAGATGAACACCAAGAACACTTTGAAGATCATGATGAACATCAAGAACATATTTTTGAAAAATTTTTGATGCAAAGAAAACATGCAAGACACCAAACTTAAAAATCTTTAATGCATGGACTCTAACAAACAAAAAATGCATATGAAAAACAACATAAGACACAAAACAAGAAAACATCAAGATCAAACAAGAGGACTTATCAAGAACAACTTGAAGATCATGAAGAACACTATGAATGCATGGAATTTTCGAAAAATGCAAGAAAAATTTTTTTAAAGCATTCAATTGACACCAAACTTAAAACATGATACAAGACTCAAACAAGAAACACAAAATATTTTTGGTTTTTATGATTTTATTAATTTTTTTTCGAAAATATTTTTGGAAAAACGAAAAAGAAAAGAAAAATTTTGAAAAAGATTTTTGAAAAGAAAATTACCTAATCTGAGCAACAAGATGAACCGTCAGTTGTCCATACTCGAACAATCCCCGGCAACGGCGCCAAAAACTTGGTGCACGAAATTGTGATTCCTTTGTTTTTCCATTTTGCAAAATTCATTGCTTTTCATTCCCTGGCAATGGCGCCAAAAACAGGATGCCAATACCATGGTTTCTATATAATGTTTCACAACTTCGCACAGCTAACCAGCAAGTGCACTGGGTCATCCAAGTAATACCTTACGTGAGTAAGGGTCGATCCCACGGAGATTGTTGGTATGAAGCAAGCTATGGTCACCTTGTAAATCTCAGTCAGGAGGATAAAATTATGGAATTTAGAAAATCAAATATGATTAATAAAAATAAACAGAAAATAAAATAGGATAGAAATACTTATGTAAATCAATAGTGGGACTTTCAGATAAGTGTATGGAGATGTTGTGTTCCTCTTGAAACTCTACTTCACTACTCACTCTTCCTTCAATCCTTCTTACTCCTTTCCATGGCAAGCTGTATGTAGGGCATCACCATCATCAATGGCTACTTTCAATCCTCTCGGGAAAATGGTCCTATGCGCTGTCACTGCACGGCTAATCGTCTGGAGGCATCACCCTTGTTGATAGCTACATCCCATCCTCTCAGTGAAAATGGTCCAAATGCTCTGTCACAGTACGGCTAATCATCTGTCGGTTCTCAATCAGGTTGGAGTAGAATCCATTGATTCTTTTGTGTTTGTCACTAACGCCCAGCCTTCAGGAGTTTGAAGCTCGTCACAGTCATTCAATACCGGAATCCTACTCGGAATACCACAGAGAAGGTTAGACTTTCTGGATTCCCAGGATCCTACTCGGAATACCACAGACAAGGTTAGACTTTCTGGATCCTCATGAATGCCGCCATCTATCTAGCTTATACCACGAAGATTCTGTTGGGGAATCTAAGAGATATGCGCCCGGCCTAGAGAAGAACGGAAGTGGTTGTTAGTCACGCGCGTTCATGGGTGAGAATGATGATGAGTGTCACGGATCATCACATTCATCAAAGTGTTGTGCAACGTATATCTTGGAATAAGAATAAGAGAGAATTGAATGAAAAGTAATAATAATTGTATTGAAACTTGAGGTACAGCAGAGCTCCACACCCTTAATCTATGGTGTGCAAAAACTCCACCGTTGAAAATACATAAGTGAAAGGTTCAGGCATGGCCAAATGTCCAGCCCCCAAAACGTGATCACAGGATTCAAAATACAATCCAGGATGAGATTATGATAGTAAAAAGTTCTATTTATAATAAACTAGCTCCTAGGGTTTACATGAGTAAGTAATTGATGCATAAATCCACTTCCGGGGCCCACTTGGTGTATGTTTGGGCTGAGCTTGATCTATCCACGAGCTGAGGCTTTTATTGGAGTTGAACTCCAAGTTATAACGTGTTTTGGGCGTTCAACTCCGGATCATGACGTTTTTCTGGCGTTTAACTCCAGACAGCAGCATGTACTTGGCGTTCAATGCCAAGTTACGTCATCAATTTCCGAATAAAGTATGGATTATTATATATTTCTGGAAAGCTCTGGATGTCTACTTTCCAACGCCGTTGAGAGCGCGCCATTTGGAGTTCTGTAGCTCCAGAAAATCCATTTCGAGTGCAGGGAGGTCAGATTCTAACAGCATCAGCAGTCCTTTTGTCAGTCTTTTTCAGAGTTTTGCTCAAGTCCCTCAATTTCAGCCAGAAATAACTTGAAATCACAGAAAAACACACAAACTCATAGTAAAGTCCAGAAATGTGAATTTAACATAAAAACTAATAGAAATATCCCTAAAATTAGCTTGAACTTACTAAAAACTACCTAAAAACAATGCCAAAAAGCGTATAAATTATCCGCTCATCAGGCAGCGTCTAAAGTTTTAGATGCATAAGCAATAACAAAAGGATCCTTACCTTCACGCTGTGCCAGTGCTGCTCCTACTGCATGGTTGGAAGCATCACACATGATTTCAAATGGCTGGCTCCAGTTTGGTCCTCTCACAATTGGAGCTTTAGTCAGGTTGGTCTTCAGCTTATCGAACGCTTGCTTACAAGTCTCACTGAACTCGAACTCAATATCCTTCTGCAGCAATCTGGATAAGGGAAGTGCTACCTTACTGAAATCCTTAATAAATCTCCTGTAAAAACCTGCATGGCCAAGGAACAAATGAACTTCCCTCACAGAGGAGGGGTAAGGTAAACTGGAAATAACATTCACCTTTGCTGGGTCTACAAAAATACCAGTATTAGATACAACATGTCCTAATACAATCCCTTGTTTAACCATAAAATGACATTTTTCAAAATTTAATACAAGGTTTGTATTGACACATCTATCTAATACTCTAGATAATCCATCTAAGCAAATGCTAAAAGAATCACCATAAACGCTAAAATTATCCATAAAAACTTCCATACAGTCCTCAATGAGATCAGAAAAGAGACTCATCATGCACCTCTGAAAAGTAGCTGGTGCATTGCACAAGCCAAAGGGCATTCTCTTGTAAGCATAAGTCCCAAAAAGACATGTAAAAGTAGTCTTTTCCTGATCCTCAGGAGCTATATGAATTTGGAAATAACCTGTGTAACCATCTAAAAAGCAATAATGTGATTTACCTGACAGGCGATCCAGCATTTGATCAATGAATGGAAGAGGGTAGTGATCCTTGCGAGTAGCTTGGTTGAGACGCCTGTAATCAATGCAGACTCTCCAAGCGTTCTGTACTCTGGTCGCTATGAGCTTTCCATGCTCGTTCTTCACTGTAGTGACTCCAGACTTCTTGGGCACCACTTGTACTGGGCTAACCCATTCACTGTCTGAAATGGGATAAATGATACCTGCTTCCAATAGTCTGGTCACTTCCTTTTTGACAACTTCCAAAATAGTGGGATTCAGTCTTCTCTGGGGTTGGCGGACAGGTCTGGTTCCTTCCTCTAAAAATATTCTGTGCTCACATACTTGAGGGTTGATGCCTACGATGTCTGCCAAACTCCATCTAATTGCTTTCTTATGCTTCCTCAGCACATTAAGTAGCTGCTTTTCCTGTTCAGGAGTGAGATCCTGTGCAATAATAACTGGAAACTTCTGCCCTTCTTCAAGATAAGCGTAATTGAGATGTGGAGGGAGAGGTTTCAACTCAATCTTCTAGTCATGGCTAGGCTCTGGATTGTCTAGAGCTTGTGAAAGTTCAGAAGTGTCCTTATTGTTAGTTAATAGAGTCCCCACACTTGGACTTTGTTCTGTGTACTTTTCTTCCAGCTCTTCCTGGTGAATTTCAGCTACAGCTTCATCTATGACATCACACTGAAAGATGGAATGATCTTCTGGAGGGTTGTTTGTGACTCCATTCAAATTGAAGATTGCTATTCGACCATCTACTTCAAAAGAATATGTTCCTAAAAAAGCATCTAATTTGAATCTTGATGTCTTCAGGAATGGTCTGCCAAGTAGGATTGATGATGGCTTATCCGAGTCATTATTAGGCATCTCCAAGATATAGAAATCAGTGGGAAATGTGAGCCCTTTAATGTTCACTAAAACATCTTCAGCAACTCCAGCTACTGTAATAATGCTTTTATCTGCCAACACAAAACGAGCTGCTGACCTTTTTAAGGAAGGGAGCCTTAAAACATCATATACAGATAAAGGCATAATACTAACACATGCTCCCAAATCACACATGCAATCATAAATTACTACACCACCAATAGTACAACTAACTATACAAGGACCTGGGGCACTACATTTTTCAGGTAAACTTCCCATTAAAGCAGATATGGAACTTCCTAAAGGAATAGTTTCTAATTCATTAATTTTGTCCTTATGTATACATAAATCTTTTAGAAACTTTGCATATTTAGGTACCTGTTGAATGACATCAAAAAGGGGAACAGTTACCTCAACCTTTTTGAAGATTTCTACCATCTTGGGGCCAGGTTCCAATTGCTTCCTGGGCTTCCTTGCAAGTTGTGGAAATAGAATGGGAGTGGCGTTTTCTGCAGTGTCTGCGCCTTTTGGTGCTTTCTCTGTGATTGAGCTTCTTATCTCTCAGCTATGTCTTGTATGTGCTCTTCCTCTTCAACATCTTCTAATTCTACAACCTCTTCAGCTGAGGCGTGTTCTGGTGGGCTTGGCTCCTCCTGACTTCTCTCCTGCAGTGTGGTTCTAGACCTTAGGGTGATGGCATTAATACCACCCTTTGGGTTGGGAAATGGTTGAGAGGGGAGTCCACCAGAGCTTGAGGACTGGTTACTGAAATTTTGCGTTGATCCCATCTGTGAGACAAGAGTTTGTAAAGTAGAAGCGAAAGTATTCAGAGTTGCTTTAATACTTTCTTCCATAGCCTGATATCTCTAATCAATGGCTTGTAATAAGTCAGTATTAGGGGATGAAGAGATGTTAGTGGTCTGAGAGGTTTCCTGAGGGGCTTGAGGTTGTCTTAAATGAGGTGCTCTGTAAGGTTGATTCTGCTGCCTATTGTTATTGTTATTGTTATTCCACCTCTGATTTCCATTGTTATCTCTACCTCCTCTGTAAGAATTGTCCCTCCAACCCAGGTTAGAATTGTCTCTCCAGCCTTGGTTGGAATTATCCTGCCATCCTTGGTTGTAGTTGCCACCTTGATTGTACCCTTGATTGGGGCAGTCATAAAAGTTGTAAGTGGCGGCTACAGTATTGTCTTCTGGTTGGAGCTGCGGACACTCATCGGTATAGTGACTATAATCTGCACAGATGCCGCACACTCTTTGTGGGACTAACTGCTGGCTGTGCTGTGGTGGAGAAGGCTGAACTTGCTGAGGTTGTTGTTGATTCAGTTGCATCTGCTTCAGCAAGTTAGTAATTTCACATAGATTCTAGGCTATAGCGGCAGTCTCTGTATTAGTGGATACCTCCGCAACAGCTCTTGACCGACTTTGTCTCTGCCTATGATACCTAGTAGAGTCAGCTAAGTCTCTGATCAATTGCCATGCTTCGTCCATAGTCTTGTGCTTTTTCATAGAACCATTGCAAGCACCTTCCAGTGTGGTCCTATCTTGAGGTCTCAGACCCTGTGTAAAGTAACCGAGTAAGACTATCTTGTCAATCATATGATGGGGACATGCATTTCGAAGTGTATTGAAGCGTTCCAAGTATTCATAGAGGGTCTCAGATTCGTCCTGGACGATCATAGACATGTCCTTTCTTAGCTTATCAGCAATTTCAGCTGGAAAAAATTTATCCAGAAATTCGCTCCTAAGTGTATCCCAGTTGGAAATAGTTTCTCTGGGCTGAGTGTAGTACCACTCTCTTGCCTTTCCTTCCAGAGAAAACGGGAAGGCTTTTAGTAGAATAGAGATTTCATCAGCTCCATCATGCTTAACAGTAGAGCAAGCGGTCTGGAAATTCCTGAGATGCTTGATAGGCTCTTGAGCAGGTAAGCCATGAAATTTGGGCATCAAGTTGAGTAGTGAAGATTTTATTTCAAAATCTACAGCTACTGCTGGGTGGTGCGCCTGGAATGGTTGGAGCGTAAAATCAGGGGCTCCTTCCTCCTGGATGGTGACTCTTCTGGGTGCTGCCATGTCACCTGCACATAAATGAACTGGATCAGTAAAAAGGGGGGTTGTTTCTTTTTTAAATGACGGTTCAGGTTCGTCCTCAAAGAGGAGTCGCCTACGCCTAGCTCGCCTTATATGCGAAAGAGTTCTTTCAATTTCAGGATCAAATGCTGGCAAGCTTGGATCAGGAATCGAACGCGTCATTTAACGAAAAAAACGCACAGTTCATAGTGATAGAATGAAAAGAAAAAATTGCAATAGAAATAAATACCAATCAATAAATTAACACACTGTTGCAACTCCCCGGCAACGGCGCCAAAAATTGATGATGTAGAAATTGGTGAATTAAAAATTATTAAAATGTGTACGTTGCAAGTATAGTTCTTAACTCACCGGAAATCCACTTATCAATTTAGAAATATGTCACAGAAATTCAAATTTTAAATACTGGGAGTATGAATCCCAGGTCGTCTCCCAACGAGTTGCAGGAAGGTGTGTTGTTTTATTAATCAGATGTTTTCAAAAAGGTTTGAGTTGAATAACAGGAAATTAAATTGATGAATTTGAACAATGTAAATAAAAGCCTTGACTGGGAGTTGATTAGTTGGAGTCCCTATTATAGTTGGAATGCTCTCAAGATTAATTGATAATTAAAGGTTATTCTGTTTTGTTATCCTTTACTAGGCAAAGGAAAGTCAAACAAGTTGGAATGCTATGTCTGTTCACAAGTTGCAACCCACTTGATTAAAAGGGATTGGTGTTAGTGACTAGAAGGAAATCCAACAGTAAACCCAATTACAACCTTTCTTTCGAGCCTTCCAACTCAATTGGTTCCTTTCAATCAACTCCCCATCAAGTTAGGGAACTACTCACTCATTGTAAATAATAAATCCATAACATATGAAAGGGAATCAAAAGAAGACATGATTATTGGAAGGAAAAATGGATTAAAATGAAAGAAATAATTCTTGTATTAAATAATCATAAAAGTATTCCAATGACAAAATTGAACAAGGCAAAGAACATGGAAGAAATAAACCAAGTTAAGAGAACGAACTAGAATGACGAAGTCTTGATGAGGAAATAACTCTTCTCAATATCCCAATGCAAAAGTGGTAGAAAAATAATATCCTAAAAGTATCAATTGTGTAGAGAGAAAACCTAGAGGAGGAGTAAAATAGATCTAAAAACTAAAAACTGTCTAGAATGAATGTTGTTCCTCGTTTTTGCATGTTCTCTGGCTCTAGTCTGCTGTTCTGGGCCGAGAACTGGGTCAAAACAGGGCCCAAAATTGCCCCCAGTGAAATCTGCAGATTATGCAGATCGCGCATGTCACGCGATCGCGTCATCCATGCAGACGCGTCATTCGCGTTTTTCCGTGCCACGCGTTCGCGTCGTCCACGCCTCCGCGTCACTTGTGCTTTTCCTTTCCGCGCGAACGCGTGAGCCATGCGGCCACGCCACTGCGATTTCTCCTCTTTTGCGCGAACGTGTGAGCCATGCGGCCGCGTCACTTCTCGCTGGTTGTCTCCTCAATTTCTTGTGTTCCTTCCATTTTTGCTAGCTTCCCTTCCAATCTCCAACTCATCCATGCCCTATAAAGTCTGAAACACTTAACACACAGATCACGGCATCGAATGGGATAAAGGAGAACTAAAATGCATAATAAAAAGTCTCTAGGAAGCAGTTTTCAACCATGTAATAAATCCAGGAAGGAAATATAAATGCATGCTAAATTGATGAATAAGTGGGTAAAGATCATGATAAAACCACATAATTATACACAATATAAATCATAAAATAGTGGTTTATCAGTCATCTCAAAAGATTATCAATATTGGTTGTTAGCAACCATTTCAATCAGCTCCATGGCCTCATCAAGGGTCTTTTTCATGTGGAGTGATCCTCCAACAGAATTATCCAAGGACATCATGGTGGTCTCAGAAACCCCATCATAGAATATTTGCAACTGAATCCAGTATGAAAACATATCAGGGGGACACTTCTTGAGCATCAACTTATACTTTTTTCAGGCTTCATATAGAGACTCAGCATCTCCCTCCCTAAAGATCTAAACAATTAGCTTTTGAAGAGGAAAGAACTTGGTCAGAAACTTGTTAACCACCTTATTCCATGTGTCCAAGCTCTCCTTAGGCTGAGTGACAAGCCACTGTTTAGCTTAGTCCCTTACAGCAAAGGAGAAGAAAAGTAGCTTGTAGACATCTGGATGGACTCCATTAGTCTCTACAGTGTCACAGATCTACAGAAAATTAGAAATAAACATATTGGGATCTTCCTATGGGAGTTTGTGAAACTAGCAATTTTGCTACACCAAAGAAATTAACTTAGGCTTCAACTCAAAGTTATTAGCAGAAACAGGTTGTACAACAATACTATTCCCATAGAAATCCAAGCTAGGAGCAGTATAAGAGCCAAGTGTTCTCTTAGGTTGTGCAGGCATATTAGGAGGATTAACAACATTGGCATTCACCGCATTGTTGTTGTTGTTGACCTCCATAGTGGACTCTTCATTTTCCTTCTAAGAGTTAACTTTGATATTTTCAACAGCTTTTTAAGCTCTAGCTTGTTGCAGGCATCTTTTTGCAGTTCTTTCAATTCCACGATCAAAGTCTAGAAGGGGTCTGTTCCTGCTCATAAACAATAGAAAATAAAAAAGAAGCAAAAATCTTTACATCATAGTGTAGAGAATTACCAATGAGGTATCCTGTGTAAAAGAAATAAAATAAAATAATCTAAACAAATAACACCAAATAAACGATAAATTCGAAAATAGCTGAAAAGAATATTAATCAGGAAAATTAAAATAAAATCACTAAGGGGAACACCAAACTTAATTTCATAAATTAAGAAAAAAATTTTAACTAAAATAAAACTAAAATTTCAAAAATTTAAAGAACAAGACAAATAAAGACTAAAAGTTTAAAAAGGCCTAATCTAAGGAATTAGACAACGGTTAGTTTTCAATCACAGTCAATCCCCGACAACGGCGCCAAAAATTTGGTGTGGATTTCAAAGTCCACAAACTATATCGGCAAGTGCACCGGGTCATACCAAGTAATACCTCAGGTGAGTGAGGGTTGATCCCATGAGGATTGATGGACTGAGCAACAATAGTCAAATGACTCACTTAGTCAGGCAAGCAGAAAGTGATGTTTTGGGTTTAAAAAGTATTAAATAATAATTCAGAGAGTAGAGAACGCAAACAGTAAAATTGGTGTGAAATATATATGAGAAAACTGTTAAGCTTTCGGAGTTATTTATTCGTCTGGATTAAGTTTTCTTACCAACTATCTTAATCATGTAAGACTCATTTCATGGCAAAATGTGAGTAACTAAACCCTAATTCCTTAGTGATTTAGCCTCCTCTAACTTAATCAACCGTCAATGTCTTGGTCACTTAATTTCGATTAGAGGGTTAGGTTCAATTCTAGTTTATTGGCCACAAAAACCCTAATTACCCAGATATAAGAGGATTATATGACATGTATCCCGTTACGTCCAAGTAATTAGTAATTTAGGAAGAATTTATTTTCAAGCTGTTCAAGTGAGATAACTCTTCCGATAATCACAAGAATGCAGAGAGAATAAGGATTATTCTTCATATCTACCCAGATTCATAAGATGAAGAATGAAAGTAATCATTGAAACTGAATCAATACATTAATTAAAATAGAACAATAATAGTCTTAATCTATAGAAATAAGTAGAGCTCCTAACCTTAACCGAGGAGGTTTAATGGCTCATGACTCAGATAGAAAACTCGGATTCAAAAAATATGAAAGTGCAGAAGTGAGAAGATCCCCCCTGAAGGGCTGAATCTTTTTCCTTTTATATCTAACCTAATTTGATTTGAAACTAAAATACAAATAATAAATTCTAAACCAAAAATATTTTGTTTGTAATTAAAAATAACTAAAACAAAATAACATAGAGTAATTAAAAGCTAAATCCAACTAAAGCTGCTTCATTAATGAGAATGTGATCTGGATCATTGGCACTAATGCCAAATCCAGCATTTAGCGCTCTTGTGGGCAGAAAGCTCTCATTCGTCTCTGGTTTGCTGGCGCTAAACGCTAGGATTGGCGTTTAGCGCCCTAGTGGGCAGAAAGCTCCCTAGCACTACTGAGTTGTTGCGCTAAATGCCCAGGTCCGCGTTTAGTGCCAGCTTGGAGATTCAAATTCTTCTTCTCTTCTTGCACATAAACTCTGCCAAACTGATCTGAACTTCACCTAAAATAATTAAAACACCAAAGCACCTCAAAGTAGCATCTAAAGAGGTTTCAAACACTAAAATAAGATTAAAACTCATTAAGTTATAACTTAAAATAAACAGAAAATAAGGGAAAGATGATCATGCATCAGAGGGGGAAGCATAACATTGGTGGCAAGGAGCTCTCTGTTTACTGCTGTTGAGAATGGGAATAAGACAATCAACTGGGAGATGTTCAAAGGAGAATTTTACAAGAAGTACTTTCCAAACTCTGCAAGGCAAGCTAAACCAACATTACAGCAAAAAATCAAGAAAACCAATTGATAAACCACTATTTTATGGTTTATCTTGTGCTTAATTGAGTGGATTTTATCAACTCTTTACCCACTTATTCATACTATTTGCATGGTTTTACATTTGCCTTCCTAATTATGTGCTTTGATTGAAAACATGCTTCTTTGGCCTTAAGTTCCCTATGTTTAATCCTCTCTTATTACCATTAGATGCCTTGATATGTGTGTTAAGTGTTTTCAGATATTATAGGGCAGGAATGGCTCAGAGGATGGAAAGAAAGAATGCAAAAATGGAAGGAATACAAGAAGTTGGAGAAACTGCTAAGCTGTCCAGCCTGACCTCTTCGCACTCAAACGGCTATAACTTTAGCTACAGAGGTCCAAACGATGCGGTTCCAGTTGCGTTGGAAAGCTAACGTCCGGGGCTTCGATTTGATATATAATGTATCATAGTTGCCCTGACGCTAGGCAACGCGAACGCATGATCTACGCGGACGCGTCGCATCTGCAAACTTCAATCCGGGCGGCCGCATGGGCGACGCCTCCGCGTCTTTGGCCGCGACCTGTACGGACCAGAAAGTGCTGGAAGTGACTTCTGGGCTATTTCTGACCCAGTTTTCGGTCCAGAGAATACAGATTAGAGGCTATAAAGTGGGGGAATGCATCCATTCATGAGGATGCTCTCATAATTCATATTTTAGGCTTAGATGTAGTTTTTAGAGAGAGAGGTTCTCTCCTCTCTCTTAGGATTTAGAAATTAGGATTTTTAGAAACTAAGGATTTAATTTAGCTCTTCATATCAGGTTCAATATTCCTTTATTTTGATTTCTCTTCTACTTTGATATATTTTAATGCTTTTATTTATGTTTGATTTATGTTGCCCAATTGGCTTATGAATATTTTTCATGTTAGATTTTACTGCTTTGAATGAATTTGAGGTATTCCAGATATTTATGATTTTAATTTAGCTTTCTACATTCCTGGCTTTGGTTGATTAATTGGTGACTCTAGAGTTATCAAACTCATTGTTAATTGAAAATTGGATTTCTTCATTTCATTAATTCAAGTTCCAATAACTCTAGCCTTTCCCAAGGAAAGACTAGGACCTCAGAAATCAAAATTAATTCATCCACTTAACTTACCTTCATAGTTAGAGGTTAACAAAGTGGGAGAAAAATCCAATTCTCATCACAATCGATAAGAATAACTAGGATAGGACTTCCAGTTCTCATACTTTGCCAAGAGTTTATTTTACAGTTATTATTATTTTATTTTACTTGTCATTCAACTAACCTTTTACCTTAATCCAAAGCCCCAAAACACACTTTTTCATAACCAATAATAAGAACATACCTCCCTGCAATTCCTTGAGAAGACGACCCGAGGTTTAAATACTCGGTTATCAATTTTAAGGGGTTTGTTACTTGTGACAACCAAAACGTTTACACGAAGGGATTTTTGTTGGTTTAGAATCTATATCTACAACGCGACTATTTTTATAAAATTCTTTACTAGCAAAAATCCTAACGTCACCAATTCAACAAATCCAATCAACAAACCAAAATACTCAACCTTCTCAATCAATCAATAAATCAATCAGGCAAATAATTACATTCATCTAAAGCAACTCAGTTAAATCTATAAGACTCACGTAATCATAAAGTATATTTTTCATATCAATATCGATTGTGACAATTCTGGGTAATAAAACAGTTTTAAGAAAAACCTCCTACTTCGAAAATTCAAAACCTGTAAGCTACAAAACGTGTCAAGACTCTTTTCTCCTAGCCTGCAACAACAGCAGCCACAACCACAGCTCCATACTACTTTCGCAGCAATTGCAGCAACTTTAATTGTGACATGCAATAACCAAAACTCAACCCTATGGCAATAACGCCACAAAAATCTTAGAAACATATAACAGAATAGTAACTAAAAGGGTTTTCAAAGCAAAACAATTTACTACACAAAAGAAACCAAGAACGAAGCAGCTCAGGCAATGATTTTGGCAACCATAGTATTGGTCCCAGCGGTCAAAAGTGCAGCAATAACCATGGCAGAGGCTCAGGGAAAGCTCCATTGTATTTTTTTCTCTTTTTGCGGGTTGTCTCCCTCTCGACGTGTCACAACAGCGACGACGGACCTAATGGCAACACTGGAACGACAGTGACGGAACTGGCTTGACGGCGATGTATGGTGACTTCGATGATAGCATTAAGGAGCACGGTGGCACGAGCTCGCTCTCTTTCCCCACGTTACATCGTCCTCTTCTCCTCTTTACATCAATGTCAACAGCGGCTTGCCAACAATGGAGCTTGGCGATGAGGCGTGGCGGAGGCAGCACCTTCCTCCGTTTCTCTTTTCTCTCTCGAATGTTGTCGACAATGGAGCTTTGGCGACGAGGCGTGGCGGTAGCAGCACCTTCCTCAGTTTCTCTTTTTTCTCTCGACTGTGTATGTGTGTCTGTGTGTGTGTGTGTGTGTGTGTGTTGTGTGTGTGTTTGTATATATGGTATGAGTTTTGGAAGAAAGGAGGGTGGCGGTTGAAGAGAAGAAAAGGAAGAGTGACGGAATGTATCACTTAGGTTAGGATTTGGTAAGGGGAAAAAGGGCTAGGGATAAGGCTAGTGTAGGTATTTTTAATAAAAATAGGGATAATGTGGTGATTGAAAACCAATCTAATCAAACACTAATTATATATAAAAATACTATTTAGTTATCACTTACAATTTATTTTTAAATAAATACTCTAATTCATCAATTAGGAATAATCAAATTAATTTTTTTTATTCATAAAATAAGGTTCAAAATCTAATATTCAAATTAAAGTATATAAAATTCTCATTATTTTTTAATTATTAAAGTTTTAAATATAAATAAGAAAATACTCATTACTATGAAAATTCTTTGAGCAATAACTGATTTAAAACTCAAAACCTCATAAATTTAGTTTTAATTACCTTTTGAAAAGATAATTTTCTACAATATAAATCATAAATAAATATCAATAATTTTAATTAATTCATAATTTAATTTCTAAAATCCGGGGTCTTACATCGGCGGGGCGGGGTAGGTTTCCCTGGCGGGCCAAGCATTATTTTGGTCAGGACCATTTTTTTAAAAGTTTCTATAATGTTATTGATCTACAAGGGGATGAAGATGATAATGGAAGATGTTCTAAGTTATATTTTGTATTATGTTTTATATTTGATTGATTATAAACTTGAAGATGTTTAATTATATGTTTGGACAATGTTTATTTTGCTTTGGCCAATGTTGGTTTTATTATTTTGTTTCAAAAAACTTGGTTATGATTATGTTTATCAAATACTTATAACTATAAAGATTTTAATGTTTGTGAATTTAGAAATTATGATTTTCTTATGTCTTTAGAAATTATAATTTTTTTGAAATAGTTGTGAAATTATATATATTGTTTAATATTTAATGATTTATAAAAATAAAGATTTGGCAGGCTTGGCTCGCCAGGCCGACATTAGGCGGGACGGGAGAGAAATTCAGGATTGCCTCACTAGGCAGGGCAGAGTGGGCCAGATCAATAGATGGTGGGTTTTTGGTGGTGCAGACGGGCTTTCCTATTTGCCACCCCTAGCCGCGAATTTCATGTCTCATTTCAAATATGTCGAGGGTAAGCGATATCTCATAAATGCTACTTATAGTCCAAACAAGGCAGGGTATCGGTACATGCATGCATTGAGAGGTTTGTCACGTGAGATGGCAGATTGGGCTGGTAGATTACACAAAAAAATATGGTTACAATACTGTGACAGCAGTCGCCAAGGTTGATCTCAAGGTTTATTCCGTGTTCGGTTAGAGCCTTTCGAAGGTTGGTCTCAAGATTTATTCCGTGTTCGGTTGAGTGCAGACACGTGTGACTGTGGCCTCTTCCAGTCACTCCATTCACCATGTCGCCATGCACTTGCTGATGAGCGGAATTTTATACGCTTTTTGGCATCATTTTCATATTGTTTTAGTTATGTTTTGTTTAAGCTTCATTATATTTTCATAGGTTTTAGTAAAAAATTCACATTTTTAGATTCTACTTTGTTGTTGTATTTTATGATGATTTCAAGTAATTTCTGGCTGAAATTGAGGAGCTTTGGCAAAGTCTGATTCAGAGACAAGGAAAGCATAGCAGATGCTGTCAGATTCTGACCTCCATGCATTCAAATGAGCATTTCTGGAGCTACAGAGATTCAAATGACGTGTTCTTAACAGCATTGAAAAGCTAACTTTCAGATCTTTCCAGCAATATATAAAAGTATATACTTTTCTTCGAAGAAACCTGCCCATATTGGGCGTTGAACGCCAAGGAGCTACCCCCTTGCTGGCGTTCAACGTCCCAAGGAGACAAGCCAGCGTTGAACGCCCAAGAACCACCACTTTTGGAGCGTTCAACGCCCACCAAGAAGCAAGGCAGCGCCAATCACCTCCCAATGAGCGTCCAACGCCCATTCTTCAAGATGGACACCAAACTCAGCCCAAGTACTCAACCAAAGTGGGCCCAAGGATGGATTTTTGCACCTCTAGTCTAGTTTATCATACTTTTTGTACTTAGTTTTTAGGTTATTATATATAGAACAAAGATCACCACTGTGGCACAATATGAGGAAATTAAAAGGGAAAAAGAAGTTCATGACTATAAAAATTGACTTCGAAAAGGCGTATGACCGGTTGAAGTGGAGCTTCATTGAAAAGGTTTTGGAGGAGTTTGGAGTTCCAGACCAATTGAAAAATATTATTCTCTGTTGTGTGTCTTCTATTTCTTACAAAATCCTGTGGAACGGGTGTAAGACGGAGGCTTTTTTGCCAACTCGAGGAATTAGACAAGGTGATCCGATGTCACCCTATCTCTTTGTTATGGCTATGGAGAAACTCTCTCACTTGATTGAAGAAAATGTTGTGCGAAGCGACTGGGAGCCTATGAGAGTGGGTCGGGAAGGGCCATCAATTTCTCACCTTCTCTTCGCAGACGACCTGTTGCTTTTTGCTGAGGCTTCCACTCAACAAATAGATAATATTGGGAGAGTCCTTGATCTTTTTTGCACTGTGTCAGGATTAAAGATAAATCAAGCAAAAACAACCATATCCTTTTCCAAAAATGTGGAACAAAGCCTGAAGGATAATATCACTAACAAATGCAATTTCAAGGAAACTGTCGAGCTGGGAAAATACCTGGGTGCTATGATTACCAATGGAAAAACGCAGAAAAGAGATTTCAGGGGAGCAGTAGAACGGGTCAAGAAGAAACTCAGTGGGTGGAAAGTAGGTTGCTTGTCTTTCGCTGGTAGAGTTACTCTGGCTCAATCTGTGTTAACTCCCTCTCTGAACTATGATATGATGCATTCCTTTATCCCTAAAGGAGTCTGTCAAGAAATTGAAAGATTGCAAAGAAGGTTCATCTGGGCAGAGAATGCAGGAGAAAGAAAATTTCACAACGTGGGATGGCATATTTTATGCAAACCCAAAATCCTTGGAGGCTTGGGATTCAAATCTCTCTCCGTGATGAATGAAGCCTTCATGCTCAAAGCTTTCTGGAGATTAGTGGGGGATAATAACACTCTTTGGGCAACAGTACTACTGAATAAATATGATAAAGGGAGACAATTTCCTGCTGAGATGAAGGTCAAAGGCGCAGACTCTCAATTCTGGAAAAATCTTAAAAAGGTGAAGATGATCTTTGACAAGAATACAAGCTTTTCAATTGGTAATGGTAAATTGACTCGCCTTTGGGATGATCCTTGGGTAGAAAATGAACCTCTTCATGAGCACCTAACCAGTAATCAGATCGCTGCGGAGATAAGAAACATGACAGTTTTTGAAGCTATGGAACAAAACAATGATTGGAACTACCCCCTTCTAAAGAATCATCTCCGGGATATCATCATTAACAAAATTAGAGCTATCCACCCTCCACTTCAAGAAGCAGGCAGAGATCGAATTCGGTGGAATGCAACTCAAAATGGAGAATTTTCTGTTGCGAGTGCTTATAAACTTTTAGCAGGTCATGGGAAACCACAAGACCAAGTGTGGAATGTGATATGGAAGTGGAGAGGACCCCAAAGAATGCGGTGTTTCTTGTGGATGACTACACACCAAAAACTCATGACTGCAAATAGAAGATCAAAACTTTTGGAGCACCCCCCTTCTGCCACAGATGCGAAGGAGTCCAAGAGACCCATGAGCACCTGTTAAGAGACTGCCCAGCAGCATCTAGAATTTGGACCCAATTCATTCACCCAGCCTTCCTTCAAGATTTCTTTAGAGCTCCCTTCGAAGCGTGGCTCAGATGGAACCTTTCCACTGAGCTGGGCCGTTCAAACCAAATAGATTGGATAACACAATTTGTAGTTACCTGCTGGTGGTTATGGCACTGGAGAAATAAGGAGATTTTTATGTCGGGTTTCACCAGGCCTAATGATCCGTGCTCCTTCATTTGCATTCAAGCAAATTCGATCAGGAATGCTCCTTACAAGCTGTATACCAGAGAGTATAGAGAAAAAGTGGAAAGACATATTTCATGGTCATGTCCACCTAGCAACTGGATCAAATTGAACTCTGATGGTGCTTCGTGCGGAAACCCAGGGACGGCATCATGTGGAGGACTCTTAAGGGATGAGATGGGGCATTGGGTTGCTGGATACTGCTCGAACTTGGGAGTCTGTTCAGCTTTCCAAGCAGAGATATGGGGCTTGTTACATGGGTTGAAAACAGCCTGGGAGTTGGGAATCAGGAGGCTTATTGTGGATCTGGATTCAAAAACGCTTGTGGATACCATTACTAAAGAAAATGCAGAAAAGCACCCCATTAATTTGATCAGAATTATCTCTATGTGGCTGAAAAAGAACTGGCAAGTTAGAGTAAATCATACTTATAGAGAAGGAAACAGAGCTGCTGATTTTTTAGCTAGAGAAGGTTTAAAGTGTAACCCAGGTTTTAATTTTGTGGATGTGCCACCAGCATCTTTGAGACAAATTTTGTTTGATGATTGTAGAGGGGCTTCCTTACCCCGGTTGATTAATGTCTTGTAATTTTGGGCTTTAGCCCCGTTTAAATACCAAAAAAAGATCACCACTGTTATAGATCTTTGTCCATTCGTACATTTCACCATTGTTTTCTAAAAAGCATGAGCTACTAAACCTCTTAAGTTAGGGTTAGGAGCTCTGCTAATTCTCATGGATTAATAATATTACTGTTTCTATTTCAATACACGTTTGATTCCGTTCTCTTGTGTATTCTCGTTCTTTATCTCATGAATCGAGGATGACCCATGATAATCATCCTTATTCTACGTGGGTTCCGTGTGAGTCCTGATCCAGATAGTATTAAACCATATCTAGAGAATGCACTGTGGATTCTAAGAGAGTGCCTAGGAGACTTTGGATAAGTGACATAAAATCTCATTGACCGTGGGTTGCTGAGGTCTCTGTGGCGTTAAGGCTAGAGTCTGAGAAGCAATGTTCCCTGATCCGGAAGACCCGACCTTGTCTGTGGCATTTTGAGTAGGATCGTGAAGGAGAGTGGATTGCTTAGGTCTTCACCTTCGGCTATAGTGGGAAGCCATGAGTTAACTTGATGAGGATGCTACATGAGTTGCTCGGATATGGTGGACTACTATGGTTTAGAAGAAACTAGCTTGATGAGGATGCTACATGAGTTAGTCAATTACGGCTACCGTTAAAGGAATCATTCGTTATTGAAGTAGACAGTAAGAAAATTTAATCCAGAAAGAATACGCATCTCCGAAGCCTTAAATGAATATCTATCATTGCTTTTATGTTAATCTTGTATTTCATTCTTTACTATTTTGTTTATGCTTTCAAACAAACAACCATCTTTTCTAATCGCCTGACTAAGATTTAAGAGATAGCCATTGCTTGCTCAATCTGACAATCTCCGATGGATTCTACCCTCAGTCACCTCAGGTATTACTTGGACGACCCAGTGCATTTGTCAGTTCAGTTGTGCAGAGTTTAATTTTGTGCACCACTTGCTTCCTGTGCCACCACAAGTATCGAGTAGGGGTAATATGTTAATCCGGTCTACATGTAAGAGGCTGTGTTCAAGGTGTATGAGGTGGAGTTTCTGCCGATATTTGATGAGAAGTTGTGGCTGAAGTGGTACGGGACACGGTTGCATCCTAGTCCATCTATGCGCCGGAAAGCAATTGGCCAACCAGATTTCACGAAGTTTCGTAATGAGATAAATGAAGGAGAGTGCCAAGAGAAATAGTGTGGGTTATGCAGAAAAAATGGGCACACTCGGAGAGGCTATCCCAATCATCCCATAGATTATTCTTAGCATTGTTATGTTTGTATTGTCGTCTATCGTATGCACTGTTCGTGCCCTACATTTATTGTGTATCATTTGGAATTTTTTTGTTAGTGCGTTTATATGTACTTGAATACAATATCTTCCTTACTATTCAAGTCATTTTGTGAATGTAAACTTGAAATGAGTTTATAAACTAATTAATGACGGTAGATAAAATTTAAATTCTAATAAGTGAAATAAAGTCTCGAGATACTGACAAAATAGCATAAATAACACAAGTTACATAACACATGCATAAATATAAATTTTATAAAAAATACAGATTGAATAATACAAAAAACAAGATAAGAACATCGTCAGTGCTGATCAGGCGGGTAATGCAAGCGATGTCCGGTGCCACAGGATGGAGGCTGTGCCTACCTGGAGGGTTGGTGCACAAAATTGTGATCATACTTTTCACAACTCCGCACAATTAACCAGCAAGTGCACTGGGTCGTCTAAGTAATAAAATCTTACGCGAGTAAGGGTCGATCCCACAGAGATTGTCGGCTTGAAGCAAGCTATGGTCATCTTGTAAATCTCAGTCAAGCGGATTCAAATGGTTATGAGGTATTGATAATTAAAAGGTAAATAAAATGGAAAATAACATAGAGATACTTATGTAATTCATTGGTGGGAATTTCAGATAAGCGTTTGGAGATGCTTTGTTGCTTCTGAACCTCTGCTTTCTTATTGTCTTCATCCAATTAGGCGTCCTCTCTTCCACGGCAAGCTGTATGATCCTCTCAGTAAACACGGTCCGGCTACAGTTTCTTTACGGCTAATCAACTGTCGAATTTCTCGTCTCGGATGAAAAATACCAGGCACAGCTACCGCATGGCTAATCATCTGTCGGTTCCCACTTTTGTCAGAATAGGATCTCTCTATCCTTTTGCACACTGTCACTGCATCCAACAGTCATGAGTTTGAAGCTCGTCAAAGTCATCCCGTCCTAGATCCTACTCGGAATACCACAGACAAGGTTTAGACTTTCCGGATCTCAGGAATGCTGCCAATTATTTCTAGCCTATACCACAAAGGTTCTAACCACGCGGACTCGGTCCGTGGATTAGAGACCCAAGAGATTATACTCCAGCTGTCGTCCAATGACTACGTTGAACATCATGTAGACCGCTTGTGGTTGTTAGGCACGCGGATCTTGGCTAAGCGAGTAACGAAGATAATGGGTGATTGTCACCGGTCACCCCCTTCATTCTGACTTAACTGAATTAAGTACGAGAGTATATCATGGAGAAGAAGTAGGCGTGAATTGAAAGAGAAACAATAATACTTGCATTAGTTCATCAAGAATAGAACAGCTCCTCACCTTAATCTGTGAGGTGTAGAAACTTCACCGTAGAAAATACATAAGAGAAGAAGGTCTAGGCATGGCCGAATGGCCAGCCTCCCAAATGTACAAAATGATCTCAAGTGATCAAAAAGCTCCCAATACAATAGTAAAAGGTGCTATTTATACTAAACTACTTACTAGGGTTTACAGAAAATGAGTAACTAAGTGCAGATAGTGCAGAAATTTACTTCCGGGGCGCACTTGGTGTGTGCTTGGGCTGAGCTTTGAAGCTTTCACGTGAATAGGCCATTCTTGGAGTTAAACGCCAGCTTAGATGCCAGTTTGGGCATTTAACGCCAGTTCTGGTGCCAGTTCCAGCGTTTTACGCCATAATAGGGTCTCCGGTGGGCGTTTGGACGCCAGATTAGGCTATCAAATCTCGGGCAAAGTATGAATTATTATACATTGCTGGAAAGCCCAAAATGTCTACTTTCCAACGCAATTGAGAGCGAGCCAATTGGGCTTTTGTAGCTCCAGGAAATCCACTTTGAGTGCAGAAGGGTCAGAATCCAACAGCATTTGCAGTCCTTTCTCAGCCTCTGAATCAGATTTTTGCTCAGGTCCCTCAATTTCAGCCAGAAAATAACTAAAATCACAAAAAAATACACAAACTCATAGTAAAGTCCAGAAATATGATTTTTGCATAAAAACTAATAAAAATATACTAAAAAGTAACTAAAACATACTAAAAACTACCTAAAAACAATGCCAAAAAGCGTATAAATTATCCGCTCATCACAACACCAAACTTAAATTGTTGCTTGTCCCCAAGCAACCAAAAATAGAATAGGATAAAAAGAAGAGAATATACAATAAATCTCAAAATCTCAATGAAGCTTAGTTCTAATTAGATGAGCGGCGCTAGTAGCTTTTCGCTTCTGAACAGTTTTGGCATCTCGCTTTATCCTTTGAAGTTTAGAATGATTGGCATCCATAGGAATTCAGAAATTAGATAGTGTTATTGACTCTCCTAGTTTAGTATGTTGATTCTTGAACACAGCTACTTATGAGTCTTGGCCGTGACCTTAAGCATCTTGTTTTCCAGTATTACCACCGGATACATAAATGCCACAGACACATAACTGGGTGAACCTTTTTAGATTGTGACTCAGCTTTGCTAGAGTCCCCAGTTAGAGGTGTCTAGAGTTCTTAAGCACACTCTTTTTACTTTGGATCACGACTTTAACCACTCAGTCTTAAGCTTTTCACTTAGACCTTCATGACACAAGCATATGGTTAGGGACAACTTGATTTAGCCGCTTAGGCCAGAATTTTATTCCTTTGGGCCCTCCTATCCACTGATGCTCAAAGTCTTGGATCCTTTTTACCCTTGCCTTTTGGTTTAAAGGGCTATTGGCTTTTTCTGCTTGCTTTCTCTTTTTCTTTCTTTTTCCTTATTTTTTGCCCCTTTTTTTCGCAAGCTTTGTGTTTTTCACTGTTTTTTCTTGCTTCAAGAATCAATTTTATGATTTTTCAAATCATCAATAACATTTCTCTTTTTTCATTATTCTTTTAAGAGCCAACAATTTTAACATTCATAAACTTTACTATCAAAAATATGCACTGTTCAAGCATTCATTCAGAAAACAAAAAGTATTGCCACCATATCAAAATAATTAAACTCATTTCAAGATAGAATTCGAAATTCATGTACTTCTTGTTCTTTTGCAAATAGAAACATTTTTTATTTAAGAAAGGTGAAGGATTCATGGAACACTCATAGCTTTAAGACATAGACACTAGACACTAATGATCATGTAACAAAGACACAAACATAGACAAAACATAAAGCATAAAAACCGAAAAAAAACAGAAAAATAAGAACAAGAAAATTAAAGAACGGGTCCACCTTAGTGACGGCGGCTAGTTCTTCCTCTTGAAGATCCTATAGAGTGCTTGAGCTCCTCAATATCTCTTCCTTACCTTTGTTGTTCCTCCCTCATGGTTCTTTGGTCCTCTCTAATTTCATGGAGGATAATGGATTGCTCTTGGTGCTCCATCCTTATTTGCTCCATGTTGGAACTCAAATCTCCTAAAGAGGTGTTGAGTTTCTCCCAATAGTTGTATGGGGGGAAATGCATCCCTTGAGGCATCTCAGGGATTTCTTGATGAGGAATTTCCTCATGCTTTTGTTGAGATCCATGAGTGGGCTCTCTTGTTTGCTCCATCCTCTTTTTAGTGATGGACTTGTTCTCTTCAATGAGGATGTCTTCCTCTATGACAATTCCAGCTAAATTGCATAGGTGACAGATGAGATGAGGAAAGGCTAACCTTGCCAAAGTGGAAGGCTTGTCTGCCACCTTGTATAGTTCTAGAGGTATGATCTCATGAACTTCCACTTCCTCTCCAATCATGATACTATGGATCATGATAGCCCGGTCCATAGTTACTTCGGACCGGTTGCTAGTGGGAATGATAGAGTGTTGGATGAACTCTAGCCATCCTTTAGCCATGGGTTGAGGTCAAGCCTTCTCAGTTGAACCGGCTTGCCTTTGGAGTCTCTCTTCCATTGGACTCCTTTCACACAGATATCCATGAGGACTTGGTCCAACCTTTGATCAAAGTTGACCCTTCTTGTGAAAGGATGAAGATCTCCTTGCATCATTGGCAAGTTGAATGTCAACCTCACGGTTTTTGGACTGAAATCTAAGTATTTCCCCCGAACCATTGTGAGCCAATTCTTTGGGTTCGGATTCACACTTTGATCATGATTCTTAGTGATCCATGTATTAGCATAGAACTCTTGAACCATTAAGATTCCAACTTGTTGGATGGGGTTGGTGAGAGCTTCCCAACCTCTTCTCCGAACCTCTCGTCGGATCTCCAGATATTCGCTCTTTTTGAGCTTGAAGGGGACCTCGGGGATCACCTTTTTCTTTGCCACAACATCATAGAAGTGGTCTTGATGGATCTTTGAAATGAATCTCTCCATATCTCATGACTCGAAGGTGGAAGTAATTGCCTTCCATTTCCTCCTTCTAGAGGTTTCTCTGGTCTTAGGTGCCATTAATGGTTATGGAAAAACAAAAAGCAATGCTTTTTCCCACACCAAACTTAAAAGGTTTGCTCATCCTCAAGCAAAAGAAAGAAAGGAGGAGAAGAAGAAGAATTAAAGGAGATGGAAGTGTGTTAAGGGTTCGGCCAAGGGGGTGTATGAAGTGTTTGTGATGTGTGAAAGTAGCGGAGTAAGGAGGGGTATTTATAGGTACTGGAGAGATGGAATCCATGTGAGAAGGGGTGGGTTTGGGAGGGAATTGGTTTTGAATTTGAATGGTGAGGTAGGTGGGGTTTATTTTAGGAAATAGTGGATGGATGTGAGTGGTGGAGAGATTATGGGGAAGAGGGAAGGATTTGATAGGTGAATGGTGTTTGGGGAAGAGTGTTACGGAAAGGTGTGAAGAAGGAAGAGAGTGAGTTGGGGTAGGTAGGGATCCTGTAGGGTCCACAGATCCTGAGGTGTCAAGGATTTCTCATCTCTGCACCTTTCTGGCATTTAAACGCACTCTATGTGCCAATTCTGGCGTTAAATGCCAGTTTGCTGCCTTTCCTGGTGTTAAACGGCAGTCAGGCTGCCAATTCTGGCGTTTAACGCCCAGAATGCTGTCAGACTGGGCGTTAAACACCCATTCTGCTACCCTTACTGGCGTTTAACGCCAGCCAGACACTAGACACCCTTTTCTGGCGTTAAATGCCAATCTGGGTGCCATTTCTGGCGTTTAACGCCCAGAATGCTGCCAGACTGGGCGTTAAACGCCCATTTTACTATCCATCTGTCGGTTCCCACTTGTGTCAGAATAGGATCTCTCTATCCTTTTGCACACTGTCACTGCGCCCAACAGTCGTAAGTTTGAAGCTCGTCACAGTCATCCCGTCCTAGATCCTACTCGGAATACCACAGACAAGGTTTAGACTTTCCGGATCTCAGGAATGCTGCCAATTGTTTCTAGCCTATACCACGAAGGTTCTAACCATGCAGACTCAGTCCATGGATTAGAGACCCAAGAGATTATACTCCAACTGTCGTCCAATGACTACGTTGAACATCATGTAGACCGCTTGTGGTTGTCAGGCATGCGGATCTTGGCTAAGCGAGTAATGAAGATAGTGGGTGATTGTCACAGGTCACCCCCTCCATTCTGACTTAACTGAATTAAGTATGAGAGTATATCTTGGAGAAGAAGTAGGCGTAAATTAAAAGAGAAACAATAATACTTGCATTAGTTCATGAAGAACAGAACAGCTCCTCACCTTAATCTGTGAGGTGTAGAAACTCCACCGTAGAAAATACATAAGAAAAGAAGGTCTAGGCATGGCCGTCCCAAATGTGCAAAATGATCTCAAGTGATCAAAAAGTTCCCAATACAATAGTAAAAGGTGATATTTATACTAAACTACTTACTAGGGTTTACAGAAAATGAGTAACTAAGTGCAGATAGTACAGAAATCCACTTCCGTGGCCCACTTGGTGTGTGCTTGGGCTAAGCTTTGAAGCTTTCACGTTCATAGGCCATTCTTGGAGTTAAACGCCAGCTTGGATGCCAGTTTGGGCGTTTAACTCCAGTTTTGGTGCCAGTTCCGGTGTTTTATGCCAGAATAGGGTCTCTGGTGGGTGTTTAGACGCCAGATTGGGCCATCAAATCTCGAGCAAAGTATGGTTTATTATACATTGCTGGAAAGCCCAAGATGTCTACTTTCTAACGCAATTGAGAGCGCACCAATTGGGCTTTTGTAGCTCCAGAAAATTCACTTCGAGTGCAGGAGGGTCAGAATCCAACAGTATTTGTAGTCCTTTCTCAATCTCTGAATCAGATTTTTGCTCAAGTCCCTCAATTTCAGCCAGAAAATACCTGAAATCACAGAAAAACACAAACTCATAGTAAAGTCCAGAAATGTGATTTTTACATAAAAACTAATAAAAATATACTAAAAAGTAACTAAAATATACTAAAAAATAATGCCAAAAAGCGTATAAATTATCTGCTCATCAAGGGTCTGCTAGGTCGTGGATCCAGAGGAGGCTGTGCATGTGGAGGGGGATCCTGTGAGTGTAGTGGAGGTGGTGGGTGATGTGGGGCAAGGTGAGTGTTGTAATACTACGCTTGAGGATATGACTGGTTCTAATACTAAGGTTGTCCAAGTGGAAAACATGGTGGTGCAGGCATCGACTGGGATGCAATCATCAACCGCCGTAGTCGATGGATGAGGGTGTCGCATACTGAGTACTGGGGTAGACATCTATGTTGTATAAGGTGCTAGGCTATGGTGTCAAGTACGGTACCCAAACTGAGGTAAATACGGGAGCAAACGAATGATAATGACCTTATCCAAGAGTCTAATCTCTGCCCGTGCAAAACTGCTCCACGATATGCTGCATGTTCTGCTGGTCAGTGGTATGAATCTGGAATGCCTTGTAGAACTGGATCTCGCTGACCATCGAGGCCTCGTGACAACTGCTTGATGCCCCGAGATCCACCCAGCCAAGTGGGACCGCGTCCCAATCATCCCGGACTAGCTGTGACTATAACCCCAGTGTTGGTGGTGGTGGTGGTAGTGGTGGATGAGAAGGGGGTGAAGGTGGTGAGTCGTCGTAGCTAGATGGTATGACGTCGTGCCCTTCCTATTAGTGATAATTAGCATTTTTCTCAGACTCCACATCCAGCCTCTCCCTGTGAGGCCTGGCCCTCTCCCTCTAGGGTCTTGCAACTCTTACGCAGTCCCTGGCATCCCTCTCTCTCCTGGTCAGCCTCTGAGTGTTCAGTTGAACCTCTCTGGTACGCCGACAATAATTAGGGACATCCCGGGAAGGTCAAGCACATCCCTAGGCTAGCTGGTAGTAGGCTGAGTGTCATTCGGTAGCTCCAACAGTCTGGGATCATCAAGCACCCCCTGGCCAGAAAGAGGTCTAACACGGCAAGCCTGTCGGTACCAGGCCCAGTACTTCTGCATAGGCCAGAAGTCTGTGAATGGCTAAATAGAGATCTAATTGCCATCCTGAAATTGATCCCTCTATCCATCATACCTCAACTGATGACGAGTAGGCAACCACACGTCCTCGTCCCATCATGTGGTGGTCAAGAACCTGTCGACATTGACCGTGGCCCTAGTTACTGGCTGCTCGCCACCGAACTAACGTTTCACCGGATCGACGTGGTAAAACTCAACAATGTTAAAACAGATGAGGAGACAATAGATATCCATGTTCCCCACTCTGCCTACTCTCTTAACCAATTCAGGCACAGTGCCTACAATGCCAGGTCATCATACAACGTCTAAAGGAACTACCACATACAATGTGATATAATCATTAGTAACAGTTAATTACATCGGAGATCTAATTTATTTATTTTAATCCAAATAGAGGGATTTCGCTTATCTCTGTAATTGTAACCGATCCAACAACAAATGCCATCGGAGGACTTTCTAGTCGTACTAGTCTCTACTCTACTGGGCCATACCTATCAACTTGTAGACATATGGAACAATAAAAGTGTCTCAATTTATGCAAGATGATGTTCAATTACATAAATAAAAAGAAAAAACCATAAGTAGTAATAGTTATCATGGGATACGTCAGAACCTGTCTCTCAGATGGACACCACTGCAAAAATCTATGGTATATCTAAGAGAATAAAAGCAGAGTGCATCTAACAATGTCTGTGGTATCTCAATGTGCTATAGAACATAAGGAGTGGTACGTCGATGCAAGCATAGCTTATCCCCAGGACAGACTTCGGCATCTCTGAAAGTCATCTAATAGTGGCAGTCACATGAGATGGACCTGATTGTTTGACTTGTCGGTCATCAGGTAACCCCCAATCAGCAACGGTATGTAACACCTAGTGTACCGTCGAAGGGTGGCTGCATCAGTGGTATTGGGCATATGCCGGACTCGAGCAAACGTAATTCCCATTAAAACATTGAATAACAGTTAAAAACCGCTATAAATTACCTATATTCATAAATCAAATATTTATTTTATTTATTTAAAAAAATTCCTAAAAAAGTTATCTACCATAATCAAAATTAAAATTAAAATTATAGATTTCACATTAAAGACATCACAAAATGCAATAAATATGTACTAGTTAAATTAATTTGACTAATAAGTTAAATCATACCTATCAATTAACACTTACTAACAATACATCCTACTACGTAACATATATTATATCTATAAAAGTACCCTTGCTATGACTATAACTTTATACTTATTTAACTTAAACATGAGAATAACAACACTAACCTAGAAGTCAATTGCTGCAATGATATGTCACATCGCGTTCAAGCGGTTGGTGTCCTCATTCCGTGCATCTGCGCACGCCATAATCTCCGAATACCTCGATAATATGAATAGAAATGACTAGAGACGGGAGAAGAGTGAAAATAGTTCGAAAGTGGCTTCAAGTCACACCGTAAACGAGTTCCATATATAGGTACGGTTATTACGTATCTCGTTTAGAGTGTAAACGAAATAACAATGTGTATATCTCATTTACACTGTAAACGAAATAAGCACATTACACACCACGTATGCCAACATGATACATGCACGTAGTATCGTGTCTTATCTCGTTTTACAGTGTAAACGAGATATACACATTGTTATTTTGTTTACACTATAAACGAAATAAATAATAGTGTCAATACGTAAAAATACTACAAATTACCTATATTTATAAATAAAATATTTATTTATTTAAAAAATTCCTACTCTTAAACATCCACTCCTCCTCTCTTTGCAAAATTAAAATAATCTAAAATATCCTTCAATAATTATTATAATTATATATAAATTAGTCATAATTATTTAGTTAATAATAATAGTCAATATATTTATTATTACAATAAGTTTATTTTATTTTTAATATTTTATATCATATTATAAAATATTTTAACTTGTTACAAAAATATTTAAATTAAATTTTTATATATATCATGATTAATAATAAATTACATTTATTATTATTATTATTATTATTATTATTATTATTATTATTATTATTATCACTAATTTATATATTATTATAATTATTATTAAAAGTATTTCGGTCAATTGAATTAAAGATTAAGTTATTTTCATTTAATTTTATCAAAAAAAGTATATATTTTATAAATAAAAAAAAAGGTAGCATTTAGATATTTTATAATGTCATTTTTCCCTTAAAATCATATACAATATTAAATTGCTATATAAGCTCTACATTTCATCATCACCATAACATCATATATATATATATATGATGTAGTACTATTGCATGATGTAGCTTGCTATTACAAATGCATGATTCCTTCTTTTACACCTATACTACGTGTTGTATTATTGTACTATGTCAAATGGAGGGTAAATATAAAGTAAGCAAGAAAAAGAGAATTCTATTTGTAGTTAATTAACATCATCAAATAATTCAAAGGGATTCACATATAATCATTTGGGTCTCCTCTAGAATCGACAGAAGTGGCCTTTACATAAAGACAGCTTTGCATGCCATGGTCCTCTAATCTCAAACTTTTCTTTTCCTTAAACACTACCACAAAAACGGAAGGTAGTGGTGGATAGTTAGTAGCTGTTTTGACAATAGCTGTTATCTGATGGTTTTCCAACAAATTTAATGGTGAACACCGGAAGAGCAGCCATTTGATTTAGTTTTGCTGCGAATTTAAAAAAACCGTTGTCAATCTATCTTGACCGTATTTCAATTTCCCATTCTCTTAGTCCCATAATCTCATTTATCAGACACACCTTTCTCTTTCTCTCTTCTCTTTGCAAAAATATCCCCAAACCTTGCTAACTCTAACCTTCTTCTACGAGGTACCATCGGCGATAAATTTCTGCCTCCGTCACCTCCAACCTTCATCAACGCACCCATCGCAGATTCAGATTTGTTCTAGCTACTTTTCCATGTCTGCTTCTTCTGATTCAGATCCTCTGCCAAAACTTCACGTCGGACGAGCCTCTCGACTTTGGAGTTACTGGTGCCTCTTTCCTTTTGCTCTGCTCATTACTTCTGGTTTGTTCTTTTTGGTTTGATTTAATTTGTTCTGAACTCTCTTTTTATGTATTTTGAAATTGGTTTTGCTCATTTTTTTTATACCCAGTAATTGCTTTGCTTCATCCATGGTAATTCAACTCAGTTGTTCAAATTTTAACGCATTCCTTGTGATAACCATTCCCATTTCTGTTTCTATTCCACAATTGTGCACCTTTACTGCTACCGTTTTTGAAATTATTATTATTATTATTATTATTATTATTATTATTATTATTATTATTTGTTTAATTTTTAACCTTCTCTTCCAAAGTATGAAGTAGGATTCTGATTGCAAAATCGGCATGGTATTATTGTGTTGTGTTGCGTTGTTGTTTCATTCTAAGCCCTACTATTAGTTAAAGAGGAATTCCCTTGGCCCCTGTTGCTGCCTCAATAGAATCTTCTTTTTTGCTCCCACCTTTTTGAGGGTACGTAACAGTATATTGAGGTAATTAATTGGATTAATGCAAATGGCACAATGCTATTTCGTATATCTCACATATTTTTTCTTCTGTTATGTGCATTGTATTCTGATGTATTCAAAACTTACTTTTCTATTGCTGATTGATATTGTAGAAGTCTACGACATAATCGCTGTTTGTGGATGTATTTGTTTTTTCTGTTTGTAGGTATGATAATTTATTTTGTTAGACTTGCTAATAGTTAAGTATTTGCTCCTTTTAAGAATAATTTTGTTGTACGATGTTCAACTCTTAAGTCTTTGATTATCATTTATGTTTATTCATTTTCAAGTAGGGATACAACAAGACCAGGGATTTAGATAATGAGGAGCTCTTGGAGTAGTTGCCTGCTTTGCAGCAGCTGCTATATATACTTGTTGGTTGCCAGGTAATATTTTGAAACATCTTGATATCTATTATCTTTTTGTATCATAGTCATAGAAACTGATTGTATGCTGATCTTTATGCCTCACTACTTATTTTTCCAATAAAACTGGTAGAAGAGACTGGATCTCTTCTTATTTTTCCAATCTTAACTGTGATGTGATAGTTTCATTTGTTGTTATATACAGTTGATAATGAGATTGGAAGTTAAAATGGAAAAAATAAGAAGCTGCAAAGACTTACTAGGATTTTCAGTAGTAACTATAGATGTTCCATCAAAATCACAAGTTCCCTTCACCGTAATAACTTCCTCTTTGACTTGAAGACACCACATAGACCCTTCACCGTAATAACTTCCTCTTTGACGACTTTCCATTTTTGAAACCATAACAAAAGCATGAGTGTTGATGACTGATGTGCCATTCAATTTTCAATTTTCAATCATTTATCGTATTATTGTCTAAGTAAAGCATAAAGTCAGTATTTTACTTCTGTCCTTGATGGGGTTATTAATTTATAGTTTAACAATTCTCATAACCTTGAAGGGTTGCCTAGTCAAATTTGAAGACTGCAGTATACTTTCCAAGAAAAAGAAGGTCTATAGCAATCTATTTATTGTATTATCAGCTATCTTCTAAATAACTCTGATTACAATTTCGTTAATATTTTGCAGACTCTTAAATAATTACTGATTTTTTGTTATCTTTTTTTTCTACTCAATTTTGCAGACTCTTAAACAATCACAGTTTCTTACCTTGTAATAGTTAGATTTATAATTATGCACTTTTTAAAAAAAATGATAGTTGCATTTAACTACTTGTCTATTACTCTATCTTTGGGCTTTGCTACAGGTTCTTGGTGATAGGAAGGGTATTAGTCGGTTTGGTGACTTCTCTGCTCCACTTGATGAAGCATTAATACACGTTTCACTGGTAATTTGCATACCAATTGTAGAAATGATCATTAGGCATTAGTCAAAGTTTAAATTTAAATGGTGTGAATAAGATTTCATTATAGAACACGTTGATGTTAATCCATGTATCAATCTCGTATAGTGGGACAATGTTTAGTTATTTCTTATTATTAGGGAAGACGGTATGATTTTTTCCTTGCTTAGGTATATGATAATTGGAGTATGTTTGATATTACATTTAAAAATTCAACAATCCGATATTGTCATGCTGATTAATGTACATAAAAATAATTTGGGACTATTGAAATTAAGTTAGCTTTTGTATTAAGGCTCATGCATTCTCAAGCAATGAATGCATACAAGGCTACTGAATTGTAATTAGAAATTTCAAGTGTGAATTACATTCCCATTTGTTGTAAGCTTATTTTTCTCAAATAAATTTTGCTTGTTCTTAATACTTATATCTTTCTTCCTAATCTTGTCCAGGATTTATCTGACCGACCACATTTAAGTTATAATTTGGATATCCCTACCCAGAGAGTCGGGACATATGATGCTCAGGTAGTGCAATTTCATTTGATTATTTCATCACTGAGCTTAGAATTTTATTGAATAAGCTTTAGACTGTTGAGCCCCTAATTTTTTCAGCATAAATTTATTTTAATGTGACACTCTTATTGTATTTGTTGTTAGCTATACTTTTCCCTTTATTTGTATTTTCATTGATGAGTACTCTTGGTATCCTGTATGTAGTTAAAATTAAACACTGACTTTGCATCTATAGGGTGTCCAGAAACAGTTGCCTGTAGGGGCATCACGAGTGACTCTGTTGGTGAGAAATTTGAAAAAAAATCATTGTGATCCAGGATTTTGGAGGAGGTAAGAAAACTAGTGTATTTACTAATTCTTGTGTTTTACTATGATGGGAGCTCAAAATCTAAAATAGAGATTGAGAATTTGTTTGTGTTGCACTATCCCAAATCCTTTGAATTATAATGACTTCCTTTTATTGTTTGGTAGTTTCATTTGGGTTGTTGTTTTCAATAGTGTAGTTTAACTCTTTATATTGTAATAATTTTCATCTTCTACAATAAAAACAGAATGGTCCATAGTCTTTTCAACCACTTTATATTGAGCATGGTTTATTTTTGTAGAAATATAAAATCTTATTGTGGACTCTTCAGGTAATGAAAAAGCTTGTAGACATTGTGCATTTTTTACATTTGGAGATACATGAAGTATTTGGCAGTGCTGGTGCTTTCAAGAACTACAAATAATTGATTATGAGCATTTGGCAGTATGAAATGTCTCCTTAGAGTTCCAGTTTTTGCACTCAATCTCTGCTACCTATCCACTAGGGAAGACCATTATTAAAATGTGCATTTTGCTTCTGGTATTTTGTTTTGGAGATGTCATTCTCGTGATTTGTTACTACTTTATTCTTGTGATATTTTAGCCATCTTTAGGTTGCTCTTATTTTTGTGTTTGTTTAGATGTAAAACATGTATGCGGTAAGAATCCTTATTAAACATTTTCATTTATTTTAATAACAAAGTTTACAAGAAAATCATGAAGTTAGATTTGATCATAATTATGACAGGAAATGAAAGATCAAGGAGTGCTTTACAACTGATTTGTTATTACTTTACTTGTGATATTTTAGCCATTTTTAGCTTGCTCTTATTTTTGTATTTGTCTTGATTTAGAAGCAATATAATTGAGTAGCTTTATGAAGTTAATTTTTTTTAATGTAGTTTTGCAAATTGTGGGGGTTATAAACCTCCACAATATACATTTTTTTTAAAATGCTTTCAAAATTGTAGCGGTTTACAAACGGCTGCAATATTTTTAGAAAAACCTATTAGCCAAATCACAGCGGTTCAAAACCGCCACGAAATTAATTTTTTAATTTGCTGCCGTTGTGTTAGCGGTTTTTCAAAACCGTCACAAAATCAAATCTCTATCTTTTAATAGACAACGCTTGTGGAATTGCTGGAATTTCGTTTCGCGACAGTTTAAAACCGCCGCTAATCTCTAAAAAAAATCGCCGCTATTCGACGTGTCTCTTGTAGTGAAAACACATTTAATTTGCATTTATTTTCACATAAAATTAAACAAATATATGCATTACAATTAGATGTCCATGCATAGTACATAGAATCAAATTGTGTTATATAATACGGAAAATATTTATCGACTTGTATTTTCTTTTAAATTGTTATTAGATATAAAATATGAGTTATTTTATTAATGTTAACCTGTATATTCTCTTTAGTAATAAATTATATAAGTCAATATATGTGATGTATATCTCGCACACAGCTCATCTTACATGCATTATTTGTAACAACATTTTTGTATAATACAAAATGATCTTATATTATAGTTTTCTCTCATGCATTGATAAGATGGAAATTGAATATCTTATGCTCATATATATCTCTAAAATTGGGTATAGTATTGAATTTTTTCATGCTTATTGGTGAGATAAACTTTTAAAAAACCTTGGGTAAACTTCAATTACCTACAATTTTAACCACCACTGCCACCCAAAAATTGTAAAAATAAATTATATATATTTCTATATAAATATATATTATTTAGTTTATTTTTAATGTATATTCAATATGTATTTTATATGAATAACTAATTTTGTGACTAATTTTTTTATATACACAAAGTATAGTTAACATATATATCAAGTGGCGATGCTCTGATATGAGGTTGTATTTTTTACTTCAATAACTTTTGAGTATCACAAGAGATTATTATTTATAAAAAAATACTAGAGAGTTATCAGAATTTATTATTTTTTATTATTATTTAATTATCAACTCAATTCTTTTAATAATATAAATTTTTTAGTTTAATAATCTAATAACATACTTTATTCTATACTTTTAAATATTAATAACTAACTGATAACTAAAAATAATAAATTCTAATAGTCATTTACCATTCCTTTTATTTATATTTGGACCACGTATCATTATGCACATGTTCAAGGAAAAAAAGAGAGGCAACTAAGAACGTCAATGGCAATGTTTACCTCAACTTGTTTAACTGATCCTCATTTCATCTCAACTTGGAGACTCTGACACCATTGTTAATTACCTTGCTTCCATGGTTCCAGGACCACTTCCTTTTCTGCATGTACAATACAATAGAATATAATGCTTAACAACAAAAAATTCCATAACATTAATTGTTACACGTACTCAAATGGCTTCATCACATTTATAATTACAGGTCCCACTTCACTTATTTTCTTAAACTTTTGAATTATGTACTTTGAATGTTAACTTAAAAGAATTTAATTAGAGCATTTCTTGGTAAGACCTTTAATTATAAAAATGAGAGTGATAAGAAAGGGGAATTTGTTAACTATTGCAAGAACCTGTACCAACTAGATGGAAGCATATAAATTATTTCATAACTCTTAAAGTCTTAGGATAATTGAATTAAGCTTTTTTGTGCTTACTATGATTATCAGAGCAGGTTCTCTGCTTTCGCCAATTTTATTATGTATATTAAGGACCACATCTCTCTCAAGCCACTATTGTTAAGATTGATTAAGGTAGTTAATAATTCTTTTGTTTTCTACCAAGTTAACTTGTTTTTTCACATAATAACACAGTACATATTTATTTTTTATTATTTTTGATCGAATGAACTTTTGGTGAAATTAATACTTAATTGAGTTAATTCTATTATATAGATCATGAATAATTCGGTCATGTATCTTATGACAAATATTTTCTCTTTTATGGCAAATAAAGGCTACAACAGCCTGGTGAGTTCAAATATTCGGTCAGAAACCTTTTGCGTTTATTTCTTGCTTTTAAGGGTCAAATATATAATCTAAACTTTTCATTATCAAACACTACTAGTTAGGAGCATTCAATAGCAGCACATTAAACTACTCTACTTATAAAAAAATGAAATCAGTGTGTGAAAACCACCCAGTTAACTTCAAAGATAATGAAATTTGGAGATAATAACAATCATCAACTTAACTTTTTTAAATTTATTTTCAAGATTACAATGGATTAATAATCTCCCTATACTTTCTACAATTTGTCGCGAGTAGCAACTGCCAACGTGACAATGTAGTATCATCTTTTGCTTTTCACCCTTATAAGTTAAAAAATATTCGCCCATGTACCTTTTCATCATTTCTTATGATATGAAATCTCAAATTAAAATCTGTCACTTCCCTCTATTATTTTTTTTTCTCCGTTGTGTGGGGAAGGATTAGAAGTTTAGAACGGTGGAATATTCGGAGACAGGGCACCATCAGCACATGCTTTGGCTTTACAGAATTCTAATTTTCACTTAACCAGCTTCTTGTTAACTTGTAATCATTGCACTAACTATTTGGTGATGGACAAATAATAACACTAGATTTAGTAGTTAAGACCTTTATTTTAATTTATTTATGAATTTGTTTTTTAGACGTAAAGATATTTTTATAAAATAAATAATTAAGATATAAATACATATTATATTAAATAATTTAGATAATGATTTATCTATCTTGTATTCTAAGAGCACATATTAAGTTTACAAATTAAAAATTTTTTTATTAAAAATATAAAAATTTAAATTTTTAATGTATTTATTAAATAAAAATATTTAAATTTTTTTACTAATGATAAATTTATCATGTGCTATTAGTTAAATTCCTTAGATAAATATGTTAAACTATTTAATGCTTTTTAGTCATTATCTTTATATAAAAATATCTTGACATAAATAATTATTTTATTTTTACAAAAATATTTAAAAAACAATAAAAATCAGTTAAAATAATCTAATATTATCTTATTATGTATTTATTAATTATTGTTGTAGTAAATGAATAATATTAGATGTAATAAATGTATAATTATAGATTTTAGATATATGAAATTATAGATGTTAAGTTAAATAAAATAAATTTATATTATTGTCTCCCATATTTTTATACTTGAAAAATGATTAGGAGTCCTAAATCATTTCTTTTTTAATTTTTAAATAATTTGTTATATTTTTTATCTTTTTGATATTTTAAAAGAATAATATATATTTAAATTATTATTCATTTAAATATTAAGAGGATAATTAATTTGATGAATTAGGGTTTTTAATGATTTTTCCTTTGTACCTGTTGTTTAATTTCATCGGGAAGGCCCAATTCAACCACAAATTTTACGCTATGCAATTATGTCACTATCATTCTTCCCTACCCTAATGACTAATGATTATACACAAGATCATAGACTTGCTTTGGGAGAGGTTACTTGGATTATTAGTAAGATAGACTCTTTGAATAAAACACTATGGACTTCTAGTGTGGTGAACCGTGTTCAAGGAACGGTGGTGGTGGTGGATATATATATATATATATATACGGATTCAGACTATAAAAATTTCAAGAGGTAAGAATTAGGATTAAAAAGTGTTTATACTTTGAGTTGAAAATTATGTTTATTATATATGGAAGTAGATCAGATAAAAATGACGAGATGCTCGGGGTTTTTTTGTCTAGAATATAATGGAAACTCATATGCAAAATTATATTTGTCTTAAAACTGATGTACGAAGTTGATAGTTTGAAAATTATTAAATAAAAATTTAGTCAAATATTTTAAATTATTTAATAATTTTTAGTTATTAACTTCACACAAAAATAATTATATATAAGTTTTTATCCTAAAAGATACCCCGGGAATAAGGAGCACTTTAACAAGGCTAAAAGTTATGATTCCATTTCTTGATTATATTCATATACCTAATAACCAGCTACAAATACACCCACTATATTTACCATTTTGAATTTGAGTTTTGATATCTGTCATTATTACTTTTGCCATCACCATCAGTCAATCACTACATTAATACAACCAATCAACCATGCAATAAAAAATAACATCGATGGGTAAAAAAGTACCAAACAAATCTATTTTCGACAGTAACAGAGGGTAATTGGCGTCTTGGCGATTCAAAAACAGACCTCAATAATATTCATGATTCGGAACATATAGCCCCATGGGAATCTAAAGTTCACCACCACACTCTGCCATATACGATCCAAACAGTAATACTATGATGATCCATGTAGCGGATTTTTTTTAGATAAATATTTTATTTATCCAAAAAAAAAACAATTCGGAGCGTTTTTATCGAAATACGTCGCTTCTCTTATTTCGTTTACAGTGTAAACGAAATAAAATTATATGTATTTCGTTTACACTGTAAATGAGATAAGGCTAAATTAAAATAAAGCGTATATATCGTTTACAGTGTAAACGAGATATGTAAAGACAAATTTTTAATAGCTATAAAAGGATGTACAACTTTTTATATTCTCCACAAACATTTCACTACTTCTTTTCTATCTATTTCTTCTGAAAATAGGCTAAAATGTCCAGTAGTAGTGGATACTTGGCTGTAAATGTGTATCCGAATTATCGTATGAAAAATAGTGATAATGGAGTGATATTTGAGTGTAAGAATCTCATTCTCTTAAGTACCCGGCCAATAAGTTCTTTGTCCGAATTGAAGAGTTTGATATTGGATAGCGTCGGTGGTAGCAGAAGAAAAGAAATCGGAAAGGTGGGGTATAGGTTGCTAGCACCGATAGAAAATAGAGTTTTTCGGTTTCGTTTATTTTGACTCCATGGCGATGAGCATGTGCGCCTGATGTTTGACATCCAAGGGAGAATCACAGCGGAGCAAGTGATGGAGCTTTCTGCGGAGGTTGGCGACGTCGGTGTTGATGGCAATGGATCTGGCTCATCAGACTTCGTCTAGGATGACCTAACTCGCGAACCACCACCGATTCATATTGCTAGTCCAGTGAAAGTCATGGACGTCGACAGTGAGGACTTCGAGGAGGAGTATACTGCGGATAGCAACGAGAGTGGTTCCTCTGAGGATGATGATCAGGAGGAGTTTGTACCAGAGACTCCGGTTGAGGCATCACGTACGTATCTTCTACCTCCCTCACGCCCAATGGCCTTGTCATCTATACCCAGTCACTATGGTACGTTGGATCTGGACACGATGCAAGAGAAGAATCTATTTTCTAACACGGATGAAGACGATTACAACTTGGACGGTGGTGTGGAGTTTAGGGTTGATCACAGATTCAAAAGTAGAAATACAGTAATGCAAGGTGTAGCACCGCAAATTTTCAAGACAGAGATCGACACCTCTGAAAGTCATCAAATGGTGGAAACCATCGGAGATGAACATGGTTTTTGGACTTATCAGTTATCAGGTAACCCCCGATCAATCAACAATATGTTGCACCTCGCATACTGTCGGAGGGTGACTGAATCATCAGTATCGGGTGGCATCTGTCGGACACACTCCCAAAGTCATGTCAGCTTCAGGGAGAAAGGCTCCTTCCCATGCGCTCCCTGCTGCTGGACTACAGGAGGCTTGGCACCGAGTAGCTTCTCAACTAACTCTAAGGTCCCGGTCTCATACCATGTGTGAAAATTTTGAAAGCAACCACCCACAGGCTCTTCATTAGCACGCAGCCCGGGATGGTATGCAACGTCCTGTTAGGGTGATCGTGCACTCACTCCATAGTAGGTGAAAGATGTGGGTTTTTGTGCTGAACACTCAACAAATGCTGTGATCAGGGAGTTGTCGAACACAAAATTTTTAAGTGGCAACGCGTTACCGAACCCAATCTCTCTCAGATACGGGACAATGGCGTCCGGTAGTGAAAGTGTGTGATTTACTCTCCTCGAAAGAAGTAAACAAGACCTCTAGTAAACAATAAAAAAACCGAACCCAAGAATCAATTTGACTTATAAGTAAACTATTTAAACAAATAACTATAAACATTTTAACTATAAATTTATTTACATCAAAATTTTACTTAAATAATGAAATTATTTAGTAAAATAATTAACTTAAATGTCTGTATAATATAATACAAATAAAAATATTTTGTAAGATAATTAATGACTACACTAATAAAAGTTTATTTTATTTAATTTAAATAAAATTATTTAGTTAAATAGTAAATAATAAAATTCATTTTGCATATCCTATATATAGTAAATTAAATGAAAATATTTATTTGAATAACCAACAAGTACACCATCAACTTGATAATTTTGTTTAAGTAACAAGAAATTTAAGAAAGAATCATTTATTTAAATATTTAGTAAATACAAACATAAATATTTTGCTACTTAATTAAGTTTATTAGAAATTGTTAATAACCTTAATTAATAACTAAATTAAAAAATATATGCTTAATAATAACTTAGATGAAAGAAAAATAAACTTAAACAAATATTTAACTAACATCCATTTTAAAATATGTCTAACATCATACCTTAACATTTAAACCACTCTTAACCATATATTCATTCGCCTAACATATACTGCATGCTACCTCTATAAAAAAGGTATCCTAAGTATAGTAATGGATCTATGCTTTAATATAAGCATAAAATGAAAAACAACACCAACCTCAAAGTCAGTTGTTCTTGCAATGTGCTAAGTCGCATTCAGTTTGTTAATGTCTCCATCGTAATTATCAGCGCGCGCCATAGTTTTTAAGTAATTTAGAAATATGATTAGAAAAAGGTAAAAATAGGAGAAAAGGCAAAAAAAATAGAATTCAAAAACTCTTACTCAAGACTGTAGACGAGATACATATACATAAGTATCCTCCACTCTTATCTCATTTACAGTGTAAATAAAATAAAATTACACGTATCTTATTTATACTGTAAACGAAATAAGAATTTTACATAATACGTGTATAAACGTGATACGGCTACATCGTATCATGTCTTATCTCGTTTACACTATAAACGAGATAAGAGAAGCGATACATTTCAATAAAAACGTTTTAAATAGTTTATTTCAATAAATAAAATATTTTATTTTAAAAATATATCCTCCGTGTAGCTCCGCCCCAAATAAAACAAGAATAGAAAAAGAGAAATTCTCCACATACAAGCATTTTTTTATACAAGTCTTTACAAGTCATTTATATTAACGCGCTTACTGCATGTTTTTCACTGCACCTTCTTCTTCTTCTTGCTGCACGTTCTTCTTCCTCTTCCTCTTCTTCTTCTTCTTTTCTTTTGTTTCTTGCCTTTTCTTTCTCCTTCTTCATTTACGTGCTTTTCTCTCTATTTTCTTTCTTCGTTATTCTCGATTTCCATTATTTTTTGACATCAAGCTCTGAAATCGTTTTTGAAAAAGAAGAAGCAGCAGAAGATGAGAAGGAGAAAGAAAAAGAGTTCTGAATTATGCATAAGGTGTACTTCAATGAATTTTGGTTGTATTTCTTAAATCCTTTAGGTGTATTTCTTAAATCCTTTGGGTGTATTTCTTGTTGGAAATAATACACCATTCCCCCTTGAGAAAATACCTTTCATAGAGAAATAAAATAGACACAATCTCAACACAAGAATTTAACGTGGAAACTCCAATTACTGGAGAAAAAACTACGGCCGTTGCCAAATGACAACCAGAGAATATCACTATGTGAAAATTGTTACAACACATAGACTTCTTTCTCTCTAACACCGGCACCCCAGTACACCCACACTTTCAAAGCAAATATTTAACTACACCTCACAACACTCTCTAATCAAAAGGTATAGAGGAAAAGAAAAGTCAGATACAAGCTTTAAGTATTTCCGACTGGTGCAAAAATTATGGAGAACTTAGCTTCATATTTATAGCCTAGGCCACCCACTCCATTTGCTATCCTAAGCAATGTGGGACTAATTCAACCAAATTTTAACAATCTCCACCTTGATTGAAATAGTCACACATCTTCAGCTTCCATAGTCAACACCGACAATTCTTTGCTGCCATTGTCTATACCGACAATCATAGTTCAGAGAACTATCATACTCCACCATGAAAGTATACTCACTTGGAATTAGACCACTCCAAGCATTTCGCCTTGGTACAGATCGAAACCTTGCTGAAAATTCATTGTGCAACTTCCAAATTGGCTTTTCCTGGAAGTTCTTCAGCCATCGACATAACTCCGCCACACACCTTGCATCTCAATGCCAACCAATGCCCGTGTGCAATTGTGGACCCAATTGCCACAACTTATCCTTATTCATGGCAGTGCGGTAATACCATGAGGATACTTCTTGTCTTCTAGAGAACATCATCTTCTCTCATAGAGAGAGCAATATTGCAAGTATTAGATTGAGAGTCTTTTTCTGAAACCGCATTACCTGGACAATTTTTCTTTACATGCCCAGCCTTTCCACATTTCCAGCATGTTACACTCCTTCCACGATTTCCTTTTCCATAATTATCACCTCTATCTACAAGCGCCAAATCTGATGAAGTGCTACCCTCATTTTTCATTCTTCTTTCTTCAGCAATGAGCTTACTGGCAACTTCTTCAAAATTCAGAATTTTCTTTCCATACATTAAAATAGGTTTGATATACTCATAGGAAGAAGGGAGAGACAATATGAGTCTCAGTACCTTATCTTCATCATCAATTTTCACTCCAATTGCCTCTAATTCAGAGACAATACCATTGATAGCACTAAGATGGTCGGAGATTTTCACATTGTGATCCATGCGTAGATTATGGAACTGCTCCTTCAATAACAACCGATTTGAGATGCCATTTGCCTGATACAACCCTTCGAGTTTATCCCAAAGTTCCTTGGCTGTTTTCATTCCTTGCACATTTGCAAGAACATTCTTAGCCAAACACAGGCGAATAGCACTTGCAGCTCTCAAATCTAGTTCCTCCCATTCTTCATCCTTCATACCAGAGATCTTCTCCTTCAACGCCTTGTGCAAACCTGATTGTATCAACACATCTTTGACTTGTATTTGCCACAAGTCAAAATTGATTCTTCCATCAAATTTCTCTATTTCAAACTTCACATCACTTGAATATCCTGACATTGTTGCAATCGTATACTGGAATAGTATAACTCAACTGTAGACCGTGCACTAGGAAGGGTCCCCAGGAAAGAGAGGTGGGTCACAATGGACACACTTAAATACCAGGTCTTTCCTTAACCAGAATCTTTTCCAAACTGCACTCTCACAGTGTCACACTGCCTTCCAGCAACAACAACAGCAACCAAAGATCAACCTCAAGCTACAGGACAAAATTCTTTTCTGATGTGGAAGGTCAGACTAGGCTGCAACCACAGAGCATACTAAGAATAAATCCCACCGAACCGAAGCTCTGATACCACTTGATGGGAATAATACACCATTTCCCCTTGAGAAAATACCTTTCACAGAGAAATAAAATAGACAGAATCACAACACAAGAATTTAACGTGAAAACTCCAATTACTGGAGAAAAAACCACAGCCGTTGCCAAATGACAACCAAAGAAACTGGTGAGTAGCGCGCTTTGAAAACAGAAACCGGTTGAATAACGCATTAAAAGGATCGTATATGTAGCAACTTGTAAGACATGTAAGTTAAAAAGTCTTGTATGTATAGCAGACCTCATATAAAAATGTTATATTGTTAAAAAAAATGTTGTTGAAGTAGTTGTAAATATAAAATTGAAAAATGTTATTTGTGCTTTAAATGTTTAGTCTTTAATCAGGTTTTTTATTTAAATAATATTATTTAATTAATTTAAATATTTATTTTTATAAAAATTACTTATTTTTTTATGAAAAATTACTTATTTTTTAGTTTCTTTCTAAAGGTTGAATACCTAGCTACACTGTATGGAATTTTCTGTGCAGAACTACCGAATTGTTAATCACAAGATTCCAGCATACTTCGCTTGCAATACACGTATATATATGTATTTATGTAAGGAATCTACTGCACTTGTCCGTGTGAAATGGGGGTACCACAATTACAAGGATCGTTTTTCTGAGAAATTATTTGCATACAAATTTAAGCCTCTTGTAAATAGCAAAGACAAAACATGAACTCAGAATTAAAAAACTTAAAAATAAATGACTTTTTTTACTCTCTGAATATTTTCCCCAACAACAAAGTCCTATTTTATAATTCGAAAATTCCAAATAGATTATAACGCCCAAATCATACAAAAACTGATTGAAGCGATCACAGTCTACAAATGTTATCTAGACTAATAACTTAAAAATTAGAGACTAATTAGAGATTTTTAAACAGTAAAAGAACGTTTTATCTTCAGACAAATAATCAGAAACAAGAAAAGACGTTTACTCAAAAACTAAACCACCACAAGGACCAAATTGCATGACAAGGGGGCAAAAAGGGAAGAAAAGAAAAAGAAAGAGAGTATGTTATTTGAATAATAAGATTGAAGAAACAATTTAGGAACGTGTGAAAGATCCCATTCCTCTAGAAATTTCATGCATGCCAGTTGGATTGAAGCCCAAGCAGCCTAACAAGCCAGTCTTATAAGGCAAGAGAGTCCTCTTCTTCATCTCCTCAGAGGCGGCCCGGTTCGCTGTGTAATGAATCTCGTGGGCCGAAACCGGTCCTCTCCGTTTCGAAACCGAACCGTCACTGGACCGGAAACTGGAGTTTCTGACGTCATCGTCCACGGCGGCGGCTTTCTTGGACAGAACCTCGTACTTCCTTCTCAGAGGGTCTTTATCGGTGGCTCTTCCTTCCGAGGCGCTCCTGAAGAGAAGAAAATCCTTCAGCCTCCATTTTCGGTACCCTCTCGTGAATGAGATTGAAGATAAGAACGATGCATATGAAGCTTTTGTGTTGTTTCTTGATGATGATGATGAAGAAGAAGGAACTGCTCTTTCTTCGTTGCTGTTATTGTTGTTGATGATGTCTGAGACTCTTAATGGAGATAGTGATCTACTTCCTTTTCTACCAGAGAAAGCTCTCTTCTCTCTTCCTCGCGTAGGTGGTTTTTGATCTTCGTCTTCCATGGCGGTAGTTGCAGGATCGAAGCTTTCGCTCTTGCGGTGCGCCGAAAGCGGTTTGCTACTCGAAGCGATGAGTCCGGATTGTGGCTCAAAGGGGCGGATCTTTCCGCCGTCGAAGAGTTCGTCAGCGGAGAGGGAAGGTGGTTGGAGGTGGCCGCTGAAATCGAATTGAAATTCATGTTCATGTTGATGGTGGTCGTGAATAAGAGAAGAAGAAGAAGGAATATTATTGTTGATGAAGGTGGAGATTCTGGTGGGGCTTGTGGGAGCGCTGAAGAAGAAGTTGCCGAAGCGTTGAGGGCTTGAAGGGGCAGTTATGTAAGGGGAGGAGCAGTTGCTGTCGAAGTTGAATTCCGCCGCCACTGCAGGAGGAGGAGCAGCCATCGGAACCACGACTTCCATGTGGATGTGAGAGAAAAAAGCGGATGTCGGTTGGAATGTGAAGAGGTTAATATATATAGAGAGAAAGCGGAACGAGAGAGGGAGGTTGTGGTAAGAAAGAGTAAGAGTGAGAGTGGGAAAACATTGACCAGAGTGATAATTTAGTCCATGGTAGCCGCCTTTTCAAACATGACCAGTATTTTATTTCGAAAGATGTTATATATGTAAAAATTTTAGTTTATATATTTTTTAACATCGGTATAATTTATTATTTTTAATTAGCCGTTAATTATTAATATTTAAAAATATTAACTAAAAATATAATATTAATCAATTAGATTAAAAATATTAAATTATTTATAAAAAATATTAATCAATTTTAATTAAAAATTGTTAATCTTCAAAATTTTTTTAAAATAATTGATAATTTTTTTTATTTTTATCATAATTTTAAATTAATATTAACTTATTTTTTGGTACTAACAAAAATATTGTCCCTTAATATTTTGTAAAAATATAAATGTCATTCTATTATTGTTTTTCTTTTCAATATAAATTTAGATGGATCTCACTCCAATGTGGTAATTATAAAAAAAATATTTTAGATTAAGAGGTCATTTAGACAAAGACGTTTAAAATTTTTTTTTAAAGATGTTTTATAATAATTAAAGTTCTATATAATTTATTAAATCGTGTTATTTTTGTTAAAATTATATCAGACAAATTAATTTGACCAAAAATAGATAAACTAAATCTTAAACTCGTTTAAATTACTATTTTTTTTAATAAAAAATAACTACAATATCTTTATTATAAAAAATGACAAAATACTGTTATTATATATATATATATATATATATATATATATATATATAAAATATGAGTATCTTAGTTATTTTCTATAATAGGGATGTTGTAGTCGTTTTTTATATAAAAAAATATTAATTTAAGCCAATTTAAAATTTGATTCATTGATTTCTTAGCCAAATCGATTTATCCGATCTAATTATGACAGAAATAATACAGTTTAATCAATTACATAAGTTAAATTTTAATTATTAAAAAATATCTTTAAAAAAGATATTTTAAATGTCTTTATGTGAATAATTCCTTTTAGGTTATTAATAAAAAAATTCCTACAATAGTAAAATTTTTGTTAAATTACACAGTTAGTCCCTACACTTTCAATGAAATTGTAAATTAGTTCCTACACTTTAAAAGTTTGTAATTGAGTCCCTAAAGAGAATTTAAATTTATAATTTAGTCTCTGCCAGTCAAAAATTGTTGATTTAACAGAATATTCTGTTAAAATAGAGAATATGCTGAAAATATTCTGTTAAATCAAACACTTTTTGAACAATGGAGACTAAATTACAAATTTTAATTCTCTTTAGAGATTCAATTATAAACTTTTAAAATGTAGAGACCAATTTGTAATTTTATTAAAAATATAAAAACCAACTGTATAATTTAACTTAAAACTTTTTCCATATGTGCTAATAATTCTTCTTGGCTTATTTTCTCCCACTTCAATTATTATTTATTTTTTGTTACATTAATGGTAAATAATAAAAAATTTACAGTTAATAAATCAAAATATACACTCAATAATACTTTAGATTATAAATCACCTTCTCTTAATTTAATTAATTAATATAATTAATTTTTTTATAATTATTTTTTTATTTAGTCACATCAAAAGTTAATCCAAATTTTATGTAAGTCAAATTCCAAAAATCTCTTTTTCATTATTACATTTAACAATTATATAATAATCTTTTTTTAAATAAAATTTTTTAAATTACTTCAATTTATTCTAAAAAAAAAATTAAATATCTCAAATTCGATTAGCCTCAATTTATTAAAAACATAAAAAAATTGGTATTTTATGACCTACAAAATAAAAAATAAGTAATAATAATAATAATAATAATAATAATAATAAATCAATTTCAATTAATTGATTAGAGATATTTTAACAATTCTACTATACTACTTGTAAACTCTGTAAATTTTATAAAAAAAAATAGAAATATAAATTTTATAATCAAATAAAATAGAGCTAATTAAAATAAAAATTTTAACATTAACTTTAAAGAATTTGACCTAAGATTGGACCAAACCGGACCCAAAATGGGTCTAATGCCTAACCCATCAGCCCAATAACTTAAGAAGAGTCCATCTTCTTCCCCATTCAGCAAAAGATACGCTGAAACATGCCAAGGGAAGAGAGGAGAAGGTTCCAAACCCTTGATTCTACTTCAAATTACCATATCTTTTCACTCCGAGCTCTGATCACTGCATCGTTTGCGACCACGCGTCCGTGGCGTCGAGCTCTATAAAGCCTGGTGCATAAATTGGTAAGAAACCTTCATTCTCGTCCTCAGCCTCTCCTTCCCTAAAATGTTCGAAATTAAATAAAGTGATGTTGAAATTTTGAGTCTTTGATGTTATAGGATCAAGTTAGCTTGAGAAAAATATTCAATCATGCTTCTTTAGTGCTTGGGTAAGGTGAAAATTCTATACTTCTAGCTAATTCATTGATTTTGTATATTGGGTATTAAGTTTTGGATATATGTGTGTGTATATATGTAAATTAGAGCTTGGTTGTAAACATTGGAGACTTGGTGGAGTTTGGGTGTCATTACTTTGGAGATTTTGGATCCTTGAGGCTATGTTTGGTGCCTTTTGGTGGTGTTTCGGGTTATACGTGGAAATCGACCAAGGTATGATTTTGGTTTATCGTATTTAATATATAATGTCTTCTGAAAACTTAGGCTAGATGACCATAGGATAGGTTGGAATGCATGAGTATGTTGAATGCTTAGTGCTTTGATGATAATGTTGTTATTGATTAATTGTTGGATGACTATTGCTTACGATGATACTAGATTGTTAGGTGATGAGTTAATGATGGTGATATGAATAAATAAGAATGGGTGGTGGTATATTGATGATTTTGTTGACATTGTTGAGAAATTATGCATATGGTTGTTTAAAATTGAGGAATGGTTGTATATGGTAATTTGTGATGGTTGTGATGTTGTAATTGGTATGTTGGGGTGCTGATTTTATATACGGAATGCTAAGGTTGAGTTTGGTTTTTAAATGAAAATAGAGGTTGAGAATTTTGTATAAATTTAATTTTTGGCCAAATTTCAGTGAGCCATAATTTGACTTCTGGACCCCCAAATTGTTTCAAACCTATTTTATATAAAATTGGGTTCGTGAAGTTGACGTCGTTCAAAGAACGGATGAAAAATATTTTAAAACGAGAAAGTTATGTGCGTCGGAAGTTCGGTATGTAAAATTGAAATTCTGCAGACTTAGCCATTTTTTTTATCAAATTGCAGTATATGCGTACACATACCCCTCCATACGCGAAGGGTCGTCTCTGTTTGGCATGTATGCATACGCGGACAAAGCAATGCGTACGCATCATGGGCAAAAGAAAACTTTGCGTACACGAGCATGGGGATTCACACGCGGACGGTTGGTTCTGTCCAGTGTACACACGGTCGCGGACGAGCCACGCGTCCGCGTGATGGACAAATTGCACTCCCACGCGTACGCGTGGCCCCTGTTTCAATAAACATGGATTTTGTGTTTTAAAACTTAATTTCAAACCTCTAAACCTCTGTTTTAATTCCTTTAGCCCTAGATCTTAATAGTATGCCTAGTAATGAGAAGAAGTTAGAAAGAGGTGGTAACTTGGGGGTGAAGTAAGATTGAAAAATGATGAATTAAGTATGAAAAATGCAGAAAACTGAAGTATATGTGATGCCATAGCTGTAAAGAATGATTGTGCAATTATTATGAATGATTATGAATGTTTATTGGCTTATGCACTCGATTGTCTGAGATACGAGTTTTTCTGAGGTAAAGTACTGTGGCTTGCCACCACGTGTTCCAGGTTGAGACTCGACGCTCTGTTGACCCTACGACGTAAGGGTGTTGGGCACTTATATATTCCCAGGAAGGTTCTCCGATTGAGCAAATTATATATAAATGAGAAAAAGCTATGCATAGACTCTTGTGGATGCACGTCGGGGAACACTCCAGGGTTTAGCAGCCGGACTTGTTGGGTTGGCTTGATAACCAATAGATAAGACTCATCATCCATAGGACAAGCATACATCATGTGCATATGTTTGAATTGCTTGCTTGTGCATTAATTGGGAATGCCTAATTGATTATAATATGCTAATTGTTATACTTTCTACCTGTATTACTTGTATTCTACCTGCGTTTGCCATTGTTTGCTTGTCTATTTGTACAAATTCACCAGAGATGGAGGAACGGAGGATATATGGAGGGATTTAGTGTTCTAGTTAAGTTTTAGTTAGGTTTAGGAATCTTTAGAAGACCACCCATTTATGGTTTCTGTTTTAGCTCTTTAAGTTTTATAATTTGAGTGTGGGTGTTCTAGAATTGCCTCTGGCATTTCCAAGGCCTTATATCTTATGTACGTGGCACCTTTACTATACTGAGAACCCCCGATTCTCATTCCATACGAATATTCTGTGTTTTCAGATGCAGGTCGAGAGGCACCTCGCTAGACATCTCGAGCTCTGCAGCAAAGTGAATCTTTTGGGGACTTTATTTTGGTGTATAGCTTATATATGACTATATGTACATAACTCTCCTAACAACTTGTTTTACTTTTGTGCCTCTTAGAGATGTATGGAGAACTAGGACCTCTTTTATATATTTTTGGGCTATGGGCTTTGAATATATATATATATATATTTGTATGTATGTATGTATGTATGTATGTAAATATTCTCCGATCAGCCTTAGCTTTGCAGGCTGAGTTATGAGCTTGTTATCTTGTACTCTTGACCTTCTGTTCTTACTTTTTGTATATATATATATATATATATATATATATATATATATATATATATATATATATATATATTTATGAACCTTAATTTCTTCGTACGCAAGTTACGTTATCTCTGAGCGTTGTGCTTTTAATTTTGCAATTTTGCTTTACCTATTCTTCAAGCCTCCTCATATACTATATCCTTTCCACTACTATCTATATATATTTTATTTTTAGAGGTCGTAATATCACACCACCTCTGTTTTACGGCTTAAGCGTAAAGCTTTATGTGGTAGGGTGTTACACTACTCTTATTATATATAAAGACTATATATTATAAAATAAAAAAAGAAATTAAATATAAAAAAATTATGAAATACATTTTTAAATATAATTATTAACTGATCAGATTAAAATCAATAAAAAAATATACATATAAATATAAATAAAAATATAAAATAATTTGAAATCATGACTTATCATTGATATACATGTAAGATAATTTAAAAAATACATAGTTTGAAATTGGATAATCTTAATTTAAAAAACACATTAACTATAAAAATTATATGTATAAAATTATGAATGTTATGTGCGTGAAATTAAATGTTAAAGATATTTTTACAAATTTTATTATGAAACTCATATTTTTAACATATCATATGCCATAAATATAAATAGAACATAAAATATAAAAAATATGAAACAAATTTTTAAATAAGATGATCAAATTTAAATTTCATAAAATAAAAAAATAGAATGATTGATACTAGAAAAGGATTGTAATACAAAGAAAAAAATATTAAAAAGTATAAAACAATAAATAAAAAACTAAGGCCATGCTTATAAAAAATTCTTATATTGTGAATAAGGATTGAACATTTACAAAATTGTCTTATGCTATTTGAGAGTTTTAGTGTTAAAAATTATTTTGAAGAAAATATGAAGAGTGAGCAAATTATATACTATAAAATGAAATCAACATACACAATAAATATGGAATATGCTTTTATTACTATTCATGTAAATTATCTACCCAACATAGAAATAAATGTATGATGGTTATTAATAAAGAAATAAAATATTATTAATGTCAATTCAATGATATTGATTCATTACTCATTAGTGTTCAAGGTAATTATTGATATTCACCCAATTAATAAAAATTAATGTTGTATATGCGCGAGGTATATATATAATAACATATGCAAGTGATATAAATGAAGTTAAAATTAAAAATATAGCAGTTTTAAGCTGAAAAGTCTTGTCTCCTAACATTTTCATTTTTGTGAATATATATAAGGGATAAGTGCTATTTTGGTTGTAACATTTTGTTATTCTAAGTTTTATTTCGCGCCGTAAAACGAAGGATAACAAAGTGTTATGACAGTTTTAAAGCTCGTATAATATCATATATAAATATATAAAAAAATAGTAATACTAGAAGTCCGATGAAGGAATAAAAACTCAATTTGCATAAGGCGAAATTATGAAACGTGAAGCGGCGTTCACACACGATAACTAATTAAACGCATAGGTACGATAGAGCAAGACATAATATATAAAACCTTATAGATAGCTCCAGCATACACAAGGTAATAATCAAGTTAACTATATATATATATATATGACATACCAAAAGGAGAACTAGTTACGACCTGCGGAATTTAGATCGGCTAGTCAAACTGAAATACCAAGGGTTTTTGAAGTTTAAAACAGCTTATACAACTATTCTCTCAAATTAAACCTCTAAGGTCATAAAGTCTAAAACAGAAAGGTGAGAGAAAGTATTATATCAAAATAATAAAAAATTCCGAAATGATAACAAAAGATCGTCCACTCTGTCACCATCCCACAACTCACCGAGGTGGGTTACGACCTGTATCTAAAAAGCACAACAACATATGGTATGAGAATCGGAGGTTCTCAGTATGGTAACAGTGTCCAATATATAAGATATAAGGTTTTGGGACGCCAAATGCAATCCTAGAACTTCACATCGAAAACAGATACTCAAGCTTACCAAAATAAATAACGTAAACCGTAAACAATAAACATGGTTATCTAAACTTAGGGGATTTCTAACTAGTACTAATCACACCACTGCATCCCACAGCCTTCGCCAACCTAACCTCTGTGTGATCCCATCGCCACTGCCTTTTGAACCTCCTCAACCCCAGCAGAAAACACAAGTAATGCAGACAAATAAAGCACAAGTAAAGTACATGTACAACAAATAGAACAATTAGCAAGTAAACAGGTGATTCATTTAGGTATAACAGAAATTAAGCAAAGCAAACAAACAGGTAGAAGATGCATATGATGAATGCCTTTCCTATTGGCTCGTGATATCACTTGTGGTCTATAAATGCCAACCCAACACATCCTTTCGGATGTAGCTTTTCTGCCACTCCCATGGATATAGTGCCGGACACACTCTATTGACCCACGAATATAGTGCTGGGTACACTCGCATGCATAACCCAATGATATAGTGCCTGACACACTCTTACAGCAGAAAAGGTTATTAATCATAATTCATTACCAGGGACATAGTGCGTTGTATACTATCATACTTAACCCAAGGATATAGTGCCTGGAACACTCTCAACATTCAATAAGATAATCATTCCTTTTTGAGTTATCATCATACTTAACCCAAGGATATAGTGCCTGGCACACTCTCAACATTCAACAAGTTCATCACTCCTTTCTGAGTCCTCAACTCATCATAACTATCGTCATTTTCCATTTTCTCAAATTTACCATCAACTATCATCACCTCTCAAGTCCTCTTAGTCATCCCTAATATAGTATTCCGTCCGCTCACCCACCACTTCAGCAACCTAAACCTCCGTCTTCTAATCTCATAACTAAAAATACCCCCTTTTAATTCACTTAATGTTTTCTCCCTTGATTCAATATCCAAAAATTGGAAAAAAAGATTTTAAACAAGTGTTACGGAAGTTTGCAAGCTTGCCGGGAGGGTAAAACGGTTAACAACAATGTTTTATTGAAAAATAGGGTAGTGTGTGTACGCATAGGGTTGTGTGTACGCACGCCCAGAAGAGTTTTTCCAACTTGTGCGTATGCGTGACATTGTGTGTACGCACAACTTATAAATTTCACAGAGTGTGTATGCGCACTAGAGTATGCGAATGCTATCAATAGTAGGCATATCTCTGTGTGTGCGTGTGCACCAAAGTGTGCGTACGCAAGTTTTCAAAAATCACAAGGTGTGCGTGCGCACAAAGGTGTGCGTATGCACAAGTCAAAACATGGCCCCTGTTCAGAGCACGCGCACAGCAGTGTGCATGCACACACAAACCAGAAATCACAAATTCTGCAACATCACAAAATTCAGATTTTTTTTGTTACACCAACTTCCAACAATCATATCTTCTTCTACAAAATTCTAATTTCTACAAAATCTATATCATTTTAAAGCTCTTGTAATTATCTTTAATTTGATACAAAATTTATTCAATTTCAAAAACTGTAGCTTAAGATATGATATGCCAAAGTTGGCCTAAAATCTATTTTTACCAAAACCTTAAAAACTCGAATTCACTAAATCTCTCAATTCAAAACCAAACTACTCAGAATCCAAATACCAAAACAACACAAAGGTCCATACCACTCATTTCTCAAAAATCAACCATTAAATCATCTAAACTATTTAATATTCACCTCATCCAACTTTAACATTCAACTAAGTTCACATCAAATTCCTTCAACCACCATTCAATATCAACACCAACCACAAAATTCAAAATCCAAAATCATCATCAACATATATCATCACAGATTATAATCATCAATATCCTTCATTCCAAACCATCACAAATATTTTACATTAACTTATTACCATAAATTCTCATAATCCTCATTATTGATCAATATAACTAATCACCATCAATACTCATCAACACCAATAATTCTCAATTATCATCAACAACCATAATAGTCTAATACAACCAACAATTAACTTTAATTCACATATAATTATTCATACATCAATATCATTCAATCCTATCTTAGGGTCAACTAGCCTAAGTGTCTAGAAACATTACATATTACATAAAGAAAACCAAAACCATACCTTAGCTGATTCCCAATATGCTCAGACACCAAACATGATCCCAACAAGCTCCAAACCACCAAAGCCAAACCAAAAGCCACCACTAACTCCAAAAATAAGCTTTATATATACAACATAACCATGCATTAACAACTAAAGCTTCTACTATACTAAACCACAGGTTCTTTACCTTATCCAATGGTGAATGGGGCAAAGACCCACTACTAAATATCACCTAAACAAGTAAAATCACAAAATCTACTCAAAACCAAACCCAAAAATGCAGAAAAACTAGGGCAGGAAACTGAAACTTGAGATACACGTTTTTACCAGCAAATCATAGATAAAAACAAAGAGCTCGATGAGAGCTTCACGTGGCCGCAAACAACTCGTCAATCGGAGCTCTGTAGCTCAAGTTATGGCTCTCGGAAGGTGACAATGACTAGTGTCACCTGACGATTGGATTTTTGACGGTTTAGAATTTCACAAATGAATTCTCGTTGCAAGTATAGTTCCTAAACCAAACAATAATCCTCTCATACAAAAATTTGTTTGTCACAAGTACAAACCCCTAAAATCTATAAACCGAAGTATTTAAACCTCGGGTCGTTCTCCCTAGGATTTACAATAAAGTGTCTTGTTATTGGTTGTGAGTTATTTTGGGGTTTTCTGAGATTATAGACAAGAATTATAAATGGCAAGGGAAATAAACTAACAACTAACAAAGCTCTTGGCAAGATATGAGAACTAGAAGTCCTATCCTAGTTATCCTTCTCAATTGTGATGAGAATTGTGTATTGCTCCCACTTAGTTAACCTCTAACCATGGAGGAAAGTCAAGTGGATGAATCAATTTGATCCCTCAAGTCCTAATCAACTCCTAAAGGAAAGACTAGCTTTAGAGGCATTCAAATCAATTAGCAACTTCTAATTATCAACCAACAAAAGAATTAGATAACTCAAGAGTCACTAGTTACTCTACCTAGGCCAAGGGGAACAAAACCTACACTAAAATCCAACCAAGCATTTCATCAAACACTTGGAAGGCACAAAAGAAAAGCAAAGCAAATTGACAACAAGAATAGAATCTAACAACATTTATTGAAAGGAATTAACAACAACAATCAAAAGAAACACATTTATTATGAATTACCTTTTATTGAATTGGAAGAAAGTAGAAGGAACAATACTAGATCTACAACAAAATATAAGAACAACATAAAGGAAATTGCAATAAAAGAATGGAAGAAGAATGAATGTAACAACAAGGAATTGAGAAGATAGAAGTAGAAGAAGAAGAATCTAAATCTAAATCTAAGAACTAAACCTAATCATAATCCTAATTCTAGAGAGAAGTGAGAGCTTCTCTCTCTAGAAACTAACTCTAACTACTAAACTAAACTAATGGTAACTAACTTGTAAAGTATGAGAGTATGTTGATTCTCCTTCAATCCTTGGCTTAAATAGCATCAGAAATGAGTTGGATTGGGCCCACAAGGCTTCTAAAATCGCTGGCCACATGTTGCTTAAAGTGAACTAGGTGGCAGCAACGGCGCGTGCGCGTACTTTGCGCGTGCGCGCCACCATACGTATAGCAACTATGGAAAATCTTATATCATTTCGAAGCCCCGGATGTTAGCTTTCTAACCCAACTGGAACCGCATCATTTGGACCTCTGTAGCTCAAGTTATGGTCGTTTAGGTGCGAAGAGGTCGGCTTGACAGCTTTCCGGTTCTTTCATTTCTTCATGAGTTCTCCAACTTTTCATGCTTCTTTCTTCTTTCCCTTGATCCAATCTTTGCCTTCTAAATCTGAAATCACTTAGCAAACATATCAAGGCATCTAATGGAATCGAGGAGAATTAAATTTAGCTATTTTAAGACCTAAAAAGCATGTTTTCACTCTTAAGCACAATTAAAGGAGAATATACAAAACCATGCTATTTCATTGAATAAATGTGGGTAAAAGGTGATAAAATCCCCTAAATTCAATACAAGATAAACCGTCAAATTGGGGTTTGTCAACACCCCTTTTCTTCTCCCTCCTCTCTCAATCTGCGTTTCCCTCTCTCAATCCGCGTTTTCCACTCTCTTTGTGGTGAAAAATGAGCTAAAAACTTATTAGTTGGCCTTATATATGTTGGATCTTGGGCCCAGTTAGGGCCTGGTCTAACCCGTTAGTGTTTTTAGTCCATTTGGTCCACTTTGGGCCAAAACCTTTAAGATTAGCGTCCAGTTTTCAATTATAAATTATTTTTATCCTTTCAAAACAATAAATTTAATTTTTCCAAAATATGCGATACCAGGCAAACTAGAGCCAGTACTGCCGGCTTAAGCACCGGTACACATTTTTACAAAAATCTTTTGCAAAAGATACATTTTTCAACTCAGAAAAATTAATTGAAATTAAATTTCACCTTTAAATTTTCAAATTAAAACTTCTAAATTTTGAATCTACTTTTGGCACTTAAAAATTATTATTTATTGAAACGGTTATGCCAGTTCTTACATTGGTCATTATGATTTGAGTTTAAAATCAAAATCGTCCCTAATTTTATTTTTAATTCAAAATCGTCATCAACATTTCATTTTATATTAAAATCATTCTTTTGACAATTTTATCTTTATCTCACTAATCTTATGTCACTAACCTTATCTTCAACTCCATTACTAACAGTCACACACACTTGGATAGAAGAAAAAGAGAGAAACAAAAAGGGTGAAATAAGAAGGTTGAATTGCAATCGTCGTCGATCAAATCTCTCTCTCTCTCTCTTTGAAGTAAAAGAGAGAAGGAGATGCAGAATTAAAGGCGGCGACGTATCAAAGCGACACCATTTAAGAGAACAAGAAGCGACGAATTAAAGTGGAACCAGGGAGGAAGCAGAGGCGATGTAAAAGCAGAGAAGCCACGACGGTATGGATGAGCAGCGGTAGTCAGACGTCAAAGCGGTGGCTTTCCTAGTCCTTGAAGTTCTCTTTGTCGAAGTGCAGCGAGATTGATTGTTGTCGTCGCCATCGAAGAGAAGCACTTTTAAATCTCCCTTTCCTCCATTTTCCAATGACAGTTTTGAAGACAAGTAGCGGTAACAGTTTCAACAGTCATGGTTGTTTCAACAATTTTGACGATCTCTCTCTATCTTTTTTTCTCTTATCTGCGTTCTCTCTCTCTTCTTTCGACAGTAGTGATAGCGGCGGCAGATTCTTCACTGTCATTGTCTAATCTTTTTTTATCTTATTTTCAAAATATATGAATTACTATAATATTGTTGAGTTTCAAGGATTGGATTCTTGAATTTTCTATTTTGAATTTAAATGTGGTGTCATTGATGATGGATTCTTGAATTTGAATGTTCTATTATTGATTATGAATAAAATAGATAGTTGTGGGAAGAAATCCCTTATAGTTGGTGGGATAGGGGGTGGTGGTGGAGAATACTGGATGTACTGGTGGGGGAGATATTTTTGTCTTTTAATTTTTTTTTAAAGAATAATTTTAATTTTGATGTCAAATTCTAGAGACAAAAATAATGGTTATCCCTATATATGATTATAGTAGTTTTATATTTAAGTAATGTTAGTTATTGGGCAAAAGTAATTTATTATAGATATAGACAATTTAATTATAATAGTCGATTCATGATTTGGGTACTTATTATTATGAAACTCTTTTATATTGTCATAATGTTATTTCGTTTTTAAATACAGTAATTTTAGACAACTAAATATTTTACGTAATTAAATCTAATGAAGTCATGATATATATGTATCTTTTTTTTGTTTTTTTCTTTCTTTTTTTTTCTTCTCCTCCTCATTCTTTCTTCATTTCTCTCTTCATTTTCCATCTTTCTTCTTTTTTCTCTTTCTCTTTCTCTTTCTCCATTATCATTATTATTGTCGTCGTCATTGTTATTGTCGACATTATTTCTTCTTTTTGTTATACGTTTCTTTTCTTATTTTTATTTATTTTATTTGTTTGTTTATTTATTTGTGTATTTTTAAAAATTTTATGAAGGAGAAGAATAAAGAAAAAAAAAAGAACACAAAATGATGGAGGAGGAGGAGGAGGAGGAGGAGGAGGAGGAGGAGGAGGAGGAGGAGGAGGAGGAGGAGGAGGAGGAGGAGGAGGAGGAGGAGGAGGAGGAGGAGGAGGAGGAAGAGGAGACTAAGTTTTTTAATGTAAAATACATAAATAAAATAGAAATGACATCAAAATTTGTTATATAAAATACAAAAATTTTACCACAATAAACATATAATTTAAATTGATCTCCATACTAATGTTGCAAGACAGTTTATTGTTTAAAATTTAAGAGTATACAATTTAACTTTAAAATTATTTTTTTAGATAAAATCCTCCGTTTTTTCAAAGTAAAACACAAGAAGATACATAAAAATTTTTATATCAATAACAAAATATAAAAAAGAAGAAGAAGATCATGTTGGAAGAAAGAAAAATAATATAATATATGAAAAAAATAAGTAGAATAAGAAGATATATTGAAGAAAATTTCGGTGCCATAATTGAAAAATTTTAATGTTATTTTTAAGAAATTTTTAGTATTATTTTTATTTCTCATGACTTCTAATTAGTTAAAAAAATTTCTATGCTATTGTTAAGAAATTTTTGTATCAAAATTTAGAACAAGTTTAAAAAATTTGGTATTTTTTTTATAAGTTCTGCGCAATTCAAAGCTTTCCTCTTCCTCTTTTTCATTATTGTCTTCTTATAATTCTTTTTGTTTTTATTGTCTTAATAAGAAGAAGAAAAATAAAAAAAAGAGAAAAAAAATCAAACAAAAAATAACAAATAACAAATAACAAATATTGCAATAACATTAGAAGGAGGACGAGAAGAAATGAAAAAAAACTATAGTGACAACAAATAGCAGTAGCAATAGAAAAATCACGAGAAAGAAATACGTGAAGAAGAAGTGCATCATTCAAACACATCTTATATGAGTGAGTTTTTTTAGTTTGGACCAATTTAATAGAACTTAGTTGATAAAAATATTTGGATGTGTGACAAAAATCATGATATATCTTATGTTTATTATCCGAAAGGAACAAATGGAGATCATATAATTATATACCAACTATATACATCACAGTCTATAAATATTTTCTTCTCTAACAGTCTATTTAAAAACTTTTAATAGTATAAAATTAAATTAAATTTCAGTATTTAAAATATTTATCAAATGAATTAAAATTTTATAGTGAACAACTTTATCTTTTATTAATATAATATCATATTTAAATAATAAATATACTTATTTATTAAATTATATAAAATAATTAAAAAAATTATATTTTTCAACTAATTTTTTTTAACTAAAATTTGTTTACTTTCTAAAAACACAAAATTATATTACTCTAAAAATATTAAATTTAAAAAATATTGTTATTAATTAAAAAAATTAAATAAATTCTTTATGGTTGATTTTAACGACAAATCAACAACAAAAAGTAAATATGAACTATTAAGAATCAACTTGATTTAGTGATATAATGAGATAACAAGTAAAATAAAATTAGTTATTAATAATAAATTATAGCAACTAATTAATATTATTAAAATAGAATAAAATTATGTCATTTTTTGTTACTGTCATTATTGACATAATTTCACTTCAAATATTCAAACATAGTAAATTAACAAATATTTGGTGTCAATTAATTTAAGTTAAATTAAAATTTATACGGATAGATATTTTTTTAGATTTATATAGTAAACTTTCTTAAAAAAATTGATATATATTCAAATATATTCAATAAGTTGAAAAAAAAGGAAAGAAAAAAGCATGAAAGTGGTTAAAGAACATAGAAAAAAGAATGTGTATTAAAAAGTGGGAGATCTTAAAAAAAAGTAAGTATGAAAATTAAGAAATAATTAAATTATAGAAATATTTTAAATAATTTAAATTAAGTAATAAAATTTTAAATTGAATCTATTTGAGTTAAAATTAATTTTGATAAGAAATAATAAAATTAAATTTATTTAAATCAATTTAATTATTTTTGTTTTAAATAATGAAATTAAATTCGATTCTCGTTAAATTTTAAGGGTTTCCAAACACCCTTTAAAGGATACTTGGTTGGTTCATGATCACAGTTTCACCATTGCTGATTGTCTTTTCTTTTCTAATTCCTTTTGAGTGTCTTGATTTTTATATAGGGATACAGAGGGCATGGCCTTATGGGAAGTGGAGAATTGCTTTAAGTTTCTTGTTCTTATTAATGTAAAAGAAAAAGTCTAAACTTGAGGGCTAGCTATCCCTCATTTATTTTATGGGATAACAAGGTGTGAATGCATGCATTTTTCCGATCCAATTGGCTACTTTTAAAATGCTCCGGTAATGCATCACATTATTTTAGAAGATAAGCATGTAATTAATGTAATTATAAATCGTTTATTAGGCCAGCTGGGACAAGCTCACTCGGTCTAGATGATGTCTAGGCTAGATTTGTCTCATATCCCAAATTTAAACTTCAACAAATAAGTAATATTGATAATTAAAAAATTGATATATACGTAAAAAATCAACCATTAAATTAGTCGATTATATAAATAATATATATAATTTAATTTATTTTTAATGTATATTTTATATTTAAATATATATATTCTATTAATAATTAATTTTAATATATATATATATTGATAAAAGTTTATTTAACTTATATTTTAAAAATATATGTTAAAATTTTAAATTAAAAAAATTTATCAAAAATATCAAAATATAATTTTTTAAAATATTTATTTTATATTTATTAAATATAAATATTTAAAATTTTTTATTAATAATAAATTTATTATATAGTTTTAGAGTATATATTAACTGAACTATTTAAATTAATTTAAGAGTAAATAACAATTTCTAACCATAAAAAATTTAGACGCTGATAAAACTGACCATAAAAAATTGAAACTATAGTTATACTCGTATAAGATAAGTTTTGTTCGACAAAATAACGAATTATTAAATTTTTGTTTATAATTCTGTAAATATCTCTAATTATTTATCTTCTTTTATCTCTACACCCAATTTCTAACCCTAACAATTTAGTGTGTGTTTGGATTACAGTTTACAAATAAAAATTTGCATAAAATTGATTTTACAAATTTAATTTTGATAAAAAGTAAGTTTGTTTTAAAGTGATTTATGTTTGGTAATTTTTGTATCAAAATAAATTATAATAAAATAAATGTTGTTTGGCTTAGAGCCCGTTTGGGAAGTAGCAGAAGCTACTTTAATTTTTTTAACTTTTAGATTATGAAAAGTCATAATCTATGTGTTTGGCACTATTTTAAAAAAAGCTTTTAGAGTAAATCCCCATTTTGGTCCCTGAGATTCATGCGATTACTTGTTTTGATCCCTGAAATTCAAAATTACCTATGTTGGTCCTCCAGATTCAAGTCCAGGCACCAATATGGTCCCTCAATTCTTTCCGTGCTGAGATTGAACCCTCCTTGCCACGCTGGATGATGAGTAAACGACATCGTTTACTTTTGGCGTCCAAACAAGTTAGAAACAAAGAATAGTAGAGGTAGAGAAGAAGACAAATACTTTATTTTGGGTCTCCATCGTTTCTTTTTCCTTTATATACAAAACGATGACATTTCTGACTTGTTTGGGTGCCAAGGATAAACAACGTCATTTACCCATCATCCAATGTGGTAGGAAGGGTGTCATCTGAGCACTCCGTTAGCCTAATCATCACCGAAAAGAATCGAGAGACCACATTGGTGCCTAAACTTGAATCTGAAGGACCAGTATAGGTAATTTTGAATTTCAAGGACCAAAATGAGTAATCGCGTGGGACCAAAATGGGTATTTAGTCAAAGCTTTTAACTTCTCGAAAAGTTAATTTGTAACTTTTTGAAGAAGTAGAAATATATGACTTCTTACTTCTCGAGAAGTCATCCTACCACTTACTTAAAAAAAATTAATTTTAAAACAAAAAAATTTACTTTCCTTCTTGACTCTATGAAAAATACTGACTCTTCATCACCATTTTCACACAAGGTCTGCTAGAAGCACTGGCCTTCCACCATCATTCTCACGCAATGTTCCAAGTCTCACCATTTTTACGTAATGAAACATCTGATGGAAGTATTGATCCTCCACCACATTTTTCAGACAATATTACATCTGAACAACTTACTGCATATATTCCTTCTAAATATTTTTTTTATCATTTTATCACTATTTTTTATTATTAAATTTGTATTCAAGTGTGGTATGAAATTTCAGTTTTAATTTTATTTTTTCATATGTAATTTTATAGCTTATTATTATTTTCATAGTTAATTATAACAAGTTCTTGACCTCAATAAAGGAGAAGAGAGTTCTAATAGGAATAAAAATAAAAAATAAAAAACAGCAATAAAATATACCTTGACACACATTTTATATTTATTTTTTATTTTCACCTACCATATCATGCACAATATTAGTGATTAGGTTATGTAAAATCAACATTCAATATTGAAAAGTATTTGTTATCGTCGTTATTTTAATATTCATTCTCTTTTGTAAAAAAAATTTATCTTTTGAGTTATTTATCCAAACGCTACAACTTTAAAATAAGTACTTTTATAACTAAAAATCCAAACACAAAATAACTTATTTATAAGCTGCTATTAATAAAAGTTCTTATGTTTTAAGCTCCTTTTCCAAAAGAACTTTTAGATAAAAAATTACTAAAATAGACATCAACTTAAATAATTTTTTATATTATTCTATAATTTTAATTTAGATATTTAAATAGATCTTATTAGTTAATTTTATAATAAAATTAATATTTACTTACTAAAATAAATAACATTTAAAAATAGAAAAAATATATTTTTAAATAAAAATTAAAAATATAAATTGTGATTGAAACACATTTGAAAGTTCTTGATGATCTTTTTATATAATATATTTTTAGTACTTTATTTAGTATGTTATAATTTTTTATTATTATTATTATTTACTACAGTTAATTTTTTGTTTAATTTACTTTACCTAATAAAATTAATAAATTATATTATAAAAAAATAATAACAAACATAATACACAAAAATCACAATTATAAAAGTGTATAATGTCAAACAAACAGTTAAAAAAATAATAAAAAATAAAAAAATAGAATTCATATAAATAAAAATAACAAGAATTTTATAAATAATAAAATAATACACATAAATGATAAAATTGGTAAAAGGTAAATAAATGTTTAGTATCTATGGCTAAAAATCCGTTAAGAAAACGCAGAAGCTAAAAATAGTTACTTGTTGTAAACGTGGTTTTAGTAGCAAAATCACTTCTGCTTTTATGAGAAAAAAATTTACCAAAACAAAAATTGAAACTTTCAAGAAGTCTAAACGTGCTTCTTCTCTTCCAACATATTTTCCAAACATACCCTTAATCCCCCTCCCTCCTCCTCTGCCTCTACCCTCCAACGTTCTCCTCCGTCACAATTCCCTTCCACCACCACTATCGCCTCCAGTCCCTCACCCTTTCTTTTCCGTCGACCATCACCAACTTCATTATCACTACCACTCCATTTCCTTCCTCACCCTCCCTTCCAACCACCTCCTTCACACCATTGAAGACCTTCCTCAGTCTTCACAAATAAAACAGAACCTAATAAATCTAAAATTAAACCAAATAAATCGTCTCTCATATTTTTAGACACAAAAAAAAGAAGGATACAATTATTATTATTATTAAACCAAATATACCACCATAGAATCATTAGAACTTTATCAATAAGCTCATCATGGAGGAGGAACTACCACAACCACCACCACGACGGCACTCTTCTTTAAGAAACTTGGACTTGGACTTCTGAGTGTTGCATACTTGTGCATGATTCTGTTCTTGGTTCTGATTGTGGCAACGGTTTTGGGGGTTTGTTTGATAAAACTGTGGGTGGAAGAGCCGGTGGTGGTTAGAGAAAATTTGCATTTTGATTACACTGAAGAATTAAAATTTTTCTACCGTGTTCTCGTTTGATGGAGGAATGAGTGATTTTGTTGAAAGAACAAAGAGGGATAAGTATATAAGTGTGCATATTGGTCATATATTCATGTTTCTTTACTTCTTATTATGTTCGAATCTGATTTTAATACACAATTTGGTGTCTTTTAGGCTCCTGCACTTTTTTTTCAATTTTCATTAACATTCTCAACATATATTAACATAATAATAAACATATATTTGTGAGGATTGAGAAAGGTCTTCAATAGTGTAGAAGAGGTAGTTGGAGATGAGAGGTGAGGAAGAAAATGGAGTGGTGGTGGTGTTGGAGTTGGTGATGGTTGAAGGAAAAATGAGGTGAGAAGGATGGAGGGAATGGTGGTGGTGGAATGGGGTTGTGACGGCGGAAAAAGTTGGAGAGTAGAGGCAGAAGAACAGGGAGTTGGATTAAATTGTTAGGGCTAGAGATTGGGTGTAGAGATAAAAAAGATAAAAAGTTAGGGGTATTTACAGAATTATAAATAAAAATTTAATAATTAGTTATTTTTGTTGAACAAACTTATCTTATATTAATATAATTTTAATTTTAATTTTTTATGGTCAGTTTTGTCAACATCCAAATCTTTCATAATAAAAAATGGCTATTTACTCTTAATTTAATAGCTAGGAACTCAAGTGATAGCTAAACTAGGATATATAAGAAACATTTATGATATAAGAATGACCTAATAATACTTAGTTTAATTTAATGAGAAAAATATAATGTATTGTAGATAATTAAGAAGATGTAGATAAATTCTTTTCTTAAATTAATAAATAGATTAACCTTCGAATCGGAAGAATTTTTTTTTTTTCATAATAAATAATGATAGTTATTTAATTCCTAGTTTTTTAAAATATTAGATACTTTTAGTTTTATTCTTCGGTAAACATTATAAGGTTATATAACATGACTCATTAAATAGTTAATGTATTATCTCATAGTATAAGTTTTTCTAATTTCCATAAACTTAATTAAATTGAGATAATAGCTTAAGAAGGAATTAATTTATGGAAAAAGTTTAGAAACCAAAATGATTTAGTAATTAATAAAAAATTTTAATTTAATTTTATTTATATAATTTATTTATATTTTAATTTTTTATTTTATTTTTTTATTACTCAACTTATCATATTATATTTATAATTATTATGAGGTAACATATTATATATTAATAAAATTTTTTATAATTTAATTTTTATATATGTTATTATATTAAAGTCTAATCATAATAATATATATTGAATGTCATTAATGTTAATTGATTTTTCTTTGTAACTACTAATTTAATTTTTTTAATTGTTTTACTGTACCTACGGTAATATTGTAAAGGTTGGATTAATCTAAATTTTAATTGTCATTAATTTTAATTATTTTTGTGTAATCACTAATCTATTGTCTCACTTACATAATATTTGTTTTATATTTTTCAAAGAAAAATAATAATGTACTCTAATTTTTTAACACAAATATTTTCAAATTTTATCATAATTGGATTTAAAAAAAATCAAATACATAAATTAATTTATTCAATTGACAAATTTATTCATAACATCTATAAGTTCATACACATAACATCCATAATTTCATATTAATAACATTCATAATTTTATACTCATAACATTCATAATTTTATACATATGATGTCCATAATTAATAAATTTTTACAATTAATATTACCAAATTTTAAACTATGTATCTTATTGTATTTTTTAAATTATTATCTCATATGTACACTAATGAATCATAATTTTAATTATTATAATATTTTTTATTTAATATTCATATGTATGTTTATTTATTGATTTTAATATAATGAGTTAACAATTACTTTTAAAAATTTATTTCTTAATTTTTTATATTTTGTTTTCTATTTTTATTTTTTAATAGTTTATATGTAAAATATGAATTGTATAGTAGAAGTTGTTAAAAATTTTTAATTTAACATCCAAAATTTTATATGTATAATATCTATAATTTTAAATACATAATATCTATAATTAATGAATTAGTGTTAATTTTATTTATTATTTTATTTTGTATGTTAAAAACTAAAATTTTGAAGTTTTTAATAAATAGAAATTAATCAAATATAAGATGTTTTTATTTTTTATAAAATGTATGAAAGTGATTTGAAATTTTTTTAGGATTCAAAATATCAAAATTTAAAACTTTTATTTGAAAAAAAATATATAAAATTATGAATGTAATAATAATGAAAGAGCATTTTTTGAGATTTAATTCACATTAAATTTAGAATTGACTTTTAGTGTAATTAAATGAGAGAAGATAGTTATAAAAAAAGGTTTAATTACTCTGTTAGTCTCTATAGTTTCACAAAATTTTTAATTAGGTCCTATACTTTTTTTTTCTTTTTAATTGGTCCTTATGTGTTAATTTTTTTTTCAATTTAATCCCTATTAACGTTAAACGTCAAAAAAATGTTAGTGAATTGTAAAATTATTTTTATACCCTTAGGTACCTAATTGAAAAGAAAAAAATATAGAGACTTAATTGAAAATTCGGTGAAATTATAAATATTCAATGAAAGATATTCCTATAATCCATATTTAATGATTCTAAGACTTGAAAAATATTCTTATAATTCTTTATTTTATGACTATCATTCTTTTGCTTATTTATATACAAATTGTAGTAAAAATACCTTCTCTTTTTTTTTCTTACTTTCAAAATACCTTATCTTAAGAACCTTAAAAAAATTGGATAAAATGAAATAGAAATAATAGTAATAAGCATATATAAAATTCAGCTTTCATCCTTCAAGTATTTATTATGATAATGTAACATTTTACATTTGTGTGGATTTATAGAATATAATTTGTCTTTTTCATATCATGGTACACAATAAAAAATCACAAGGTTATATAATTTGTGTTATTGAAATTTAAAATCTGAAAATCAGTTTTCTTCTGTTGCAGCCTCCTATTCCCTAAACTAGCATAGAAATCAATAATAACATTGATAACAGACGTTTTTGAGCCGAGAAGAATTTTGAGAGAGCAGACTTCAATTTATCAAGTGTCCCAACAATTTATTGCATAAAGTAAATATATGCAACTATAAATGATAATATAAAAGTTTTGAATATCAATGCCATATACACAATCTTGGAGAGTAGTTAGAGAAGATGGATGCATATAACAAGAAAAATGAAAATTAAGTTCACATGATATGAATATGTCACTGTAAATACAAGCTTAAGGCTGATAGAATAAAAAAAAAGTAGTCGAAGAGTAATTTACATAAATATTGATGTGTTTTGTTTATAGTTTGCAAATCAAAGTTCGGTCTAACAAAAAAAATTATTTTTTTATACTTTTGTCCAAACTATAGCACATGATTAAAAATATGTAAAAATATAGCTAAAAAATAATGTTGTTGAACAGGCCAAAATTAGTTGAAATTTGGTCAACTTGCTTCAAACCATTGTTTGAGATTCTTCATGGCCAAAAATAAGACACACACTAAAACAATGAAAGTAACCAAGATTTATTCATAGAATAAATTATCATTGACCCAAAAACAAATTGAAGAGTAGTAAAGTGAAAGAACTAACATTATTCATGTCAAAAACCATCACCAGTGCTGCTGCTTGTTGAAACACGGATAGGTTTGGACAGAAAAATTATCACAAAGATGAGCCGTCCACATAGAAACATCAGCAGTATAGTACTTAGTGTTGAATGAAAATAAAAATAACTCACAATCAACATACCTATGTACATTTTCATAAATTGAATGAAAAACATCTTCACTATCAACAAAGAGCAACCCTAAAATTAACATTAAATACAGCCAAATCCATATTACTGCATGTAAAAATATACCAGAAGAACTAAATTAAGAAATAATTGCAGAATGAACATAGTATATCAATGATATGTTTTTTAATTGATTAAGAAAATATTTTAACATAGTTACTATCCAAATAAATTAAGTATAACCAAATTATATATCAACTCATCAAGAAGATTTTACTGTTGGAATCCATGTCTCGACAATCACACACATTTGATATAATATAATTTAATGAGTAATGACAGCATAATAAACTTTACATTAATATTTAAGAGCATACTTATAGTATTCAAAATTAATCAGTAAACCTTATTGCATTTGCACACCAATCGAACTTCACAAGTCATAACTACTACAACAACTAGGTTTGATCCAATCACTTTAAGTAAAAAATAAACTGATAGTATCTAAGCAAGAATTATCCTAAAAAGTGTTACTTCAAAACAATATCTATATGAATATCAAACACTAAAATTAGAGCAAACCAATTTTGATCATCTTCGAAAAAATTGTCATATGCATGAACACATTTCATCAACTTTGAAAAAATGAAAAAAAAATAAATTTTAATGTCACCTATTTTGACAAATCAAGTACAGGCAGATCAAGGTGCAGCGCGACGAAGCGCGGCATAGTGAGGCAAGGCGCGGCGCAGCGAGGTGACACGAGGCGAAGCAAGGTGAGGGCTTCGACGGGCAAACAACGCAGAAGACCACAGAACAGATCAACGCAAACAGAGTAACGCAGGGAGAAGGATGTGACAGACGGACGACCACCTAGCCTCCACCACGGACGACGACGACAACTCTGGATGAAGACTACGGACCGATGGAGAAGAAGCACAGTGCACATGGCCTGTAGAGAGCAAGTTAGGGCTAGATAGGGTTTTTTCTTTGGGATAAAATATCAGGAGTTCTTTTGGTATTTTAAAAAAATAGATGTATGTTCAACTAGCTATTCTAAATAATTCATAAGAATATTCATTTTTAAATAGAATATTCCGTTATCTTAAACGTTATACTCACGGTAGGGACTTAATTAAAAAAAAATTAACGTATAAGGACCCAATTAAAAGGAAAACAAGTATAGGGACCTAATTGAAAATTTTGCGAAACTATAGGGACCAACAGAATAATTAAACCTAAAAAAAATTAATTGTGTCAATTAAGTTGGAGGGTGATTCACACTTTCTTTTAAATATAAATATTATTGATAATGTATTTTTATTTATTGTCTATAATATTTTGGCTACCTAGCATTACTCTTAATTTATCTATAACTAAAGGCCAGTTTGGATATTTTTTTTATTTTCAACTTATAAAAAGTTATAGCATTAATATTTAGTACAATTTTCAAAATCAACTTGTAACTTTCTAAAAAGCTATGATGCTTGGATATTGACATGGACACAAAACATGACACGATGCGAGACACGCAAACACATGAATTTTAAAATCTTATAAGACATGGCAATACATGTATATATATAATATAAAATATTTTTTTAGATAAATTATAATAATATTTTAATATTTTATAGATATTAAAAAATAAATTAATCTTTTAATTATTTTTAATGTCTTATTTTAATTATATAAAGTATTTAAAATTTTTATATATTTTAATGAATAATAATATATACTATTTCTAAATTTATTTCAATAATACATGTTAAAAATAAAGTTGGACACACTGATACATGATGATATTTAATCAAATGTGTCAAACATGTTCAGAGAAGAATTTTTTATTTTTTATTGTTTATTAAGACACGGTAGGACACAGCAGACACACATGTTGAACGAGTATCGATGAGTGTCGTATTCAAAATGTGTTCGATATGTGAACACTGCAATTCAACGAAGTGTCTGTATTTCATAACTAAAATATTTTTTAAGTGTTTATGAATATTTAAAAAAAATTCTCTTATAATAAAAATTTTTTTATTATTTTTTTAAAATAAATACTTTTAAAATTAAAAAATTAAATATAAAATAATTTAATTATAAATTATTAATATAAATTTTTATATTTTAAATTTGTTTTTTTAAAAAATTTAATTAAATTATTTATCTAAAGTGATCCTATATCAATCCAATATTAATAAATAAAAGGTAGGGATTTAATTAGATCAAGTCATTTGTAAGAGGCGATATTCTTATAAAAGGATTAAAATAGTATGTACTAAACTACTAATATGTATCGGGTGAATTCTATGGTGCCTGGTAAAACAGGTCCAATTTACGATCCAATCAAATCATTTCTTACAAAGAGTTGATGCTTAATTGCGTAAACGTATGTGTTTCCAATGGATTGGTGGTCAAATCTTTCCCGTTTTGGTCTGTTAATAAATCAATCAAAGAGAATTGTCACTTAATTTCTCTTTCTTTTTTAGTTTTTTATTTTTTAATCAAAACCCTCGTACCAAACAATGCATAAGATTTTAGACAATGGGATCATTCAAATTTCAAGAAGACTATACGGTTGGAATTAAAGAGATGCATGCATGCTGACAAAACATGAAAAGAAATAAGCAAAGAGAAAATGACGAAGAAAAATTCTAAATGCTTGTCCTTGTCGCCGATGATATGATTGCACATTTGCCCTTTTTATCCCTTTGCTATCCTTTTCTGTCTTATGTTGGTTAAAATGGAAAATATATTAATTTGCTGTCTTAAGATTTTAAGTTAAATGTGACTTTTTTTTTTATTTTATATTCGTTCATTTGGTCCTCTTTAAAATTTTTCTGTAAAAAGTTATAAAGCACTTCCCAAGTTTAATTTGATTGTTAGATTAAGAATAAAAAGGTGCATATATATGCACCTTGCTATTTAAAGCGTATAGTTCACACAATTAACATGAAGACATAATAATATTTGCTTTATTCATTCAAGCACGGGTGTTTTTGTTCTTATTATCCATAATGCCAACAAGAAATAATTAATCAACTTTTTAGAATCCCAATGAGCTAATTATGTCATAACATTTTAATTTGGTTTTAAATTGTCATCTTTGAAGCAAACATTCCTATTCTGCTAGTGCTGAAGATTAGCAAATTGTAGCACATCACAAGCTATTGGACCGATTTTGTAAACGAAATTGAAATTCTGATAATCAATGTTTGAATCTATTATATCTATTATTTATTATTTATTATCTATTATATCTCTCTAATTTTACAATTAAAATGTATTATATGTCACTTTTTTATTGCAATAGGAATCAAATTTTTTCCTCCAAAATTAAGGAATTTCTCTCTTTTCTTTACTAATTTTACAACCAAAATATACTACATGTCTTTTCTCATTATAATTGAAATTAAATCTTTCCCTCCGAAATTAAAGAATTCTTCACTCACCCTTATTAATTGTACAACTAAAATGTGCTACATATCACTTCCTCATTGCAATTGAAATCAAATCTTTCTCTCCAAAATTAAAAAGTTCTCTCCTTTGCGCTCTTCCTTTTTCTATTTCTCTCATTCCTTCAACCACTCTATCTATTTTATATATCATTATCAATATCAATGACTAATTATTAATTTGACAATCAAAATATGTAACAAGACATTCTTTAATTGCATTAAAATTAAAATTAAAATATTAAAATTGAAATTGAAATATACCTATATTATGTATCATATATTACTATCTAATTTAATAATCAAATGTGTTATATGACACTCTCTTATTAAAATTGAAAAAAATATTTTCTTTTTCAAAATTAATAAACTCCCTTACTAAATTTTCTCATCTACCTCTCTCCATTGTCCATTTTTCTATTTCTTTCTACTATTTTTATTCTATATATAATTTATATTTTATATTAGTAATTTGACAAATAAAAAAATATCATTCGATATTTTTTACAATTAAAATAAAATTTTTTCTTCCAAAATTAACAAACTCTCACTCTTATTCTTCATCTTTATCTTTCTCTCTCTTTTCTCTCATTCTCTATTTTTTTCCATCTTTCTCTTCTACAGAAAACAAAATTAACAAAATAATATAATTTAAATTAAAAATATTATTATTATTGTTATTATATACATAGTTTTATAGTTTTTTTATTTAATTTTAAATTTTCATCGCTTATCTTTTTATTTTTTATTTTTATTTTTCTTCTTTCAAATATTTATTACATATAATTTGAAAAACATACTAATGTTATAATTAAAATTTAGAATCAAGATTCAATTATTTTAAAAAATTAATTTTGAGTTAATTTTATAACTATTAGTATAATTTTTTATGCTAATATCTAATTATATTTTTATATACACAGGAAGAAAAAATATTATTTTAAATAACAAGTATAATTAATTAATTATTTTTTTTGTGCAACAAATTTAACAGTTAATACCTAATTAAATGTAAAAATATATACGTTAAATTATTTTAAATTTTAGATAACAAATGTTAAAATTAATTATTAATAAAAAATTAGACTTTTTTATATAAAGATAATAACTAAAAATCTTATTATTTGATTTTTAATCTACAAATATCTTGATTTTTTTAGCCAGAAACTTTTGTCAACTTACGACTTTTTTTTGTAAAAGTAATTTGATTTTATAAATTTTTTGTGCCATGCATAATCTATACTGTTAGAACAGAGTGGACCGTATAGTTTTAAAAAATTTATATTTCCGTAATGTTATTATAGGTAAAAATACTAGTTGAAAAATAATTCTGCGTTTGATTTTAAGAATAAGATAAGATAAAATACTAAAAACAAGATACGAAAAATAAAGACACAAAAATTAGTGTTTTTGTATTTTAATTAGTAATAAACTAAAATAAATGATAAAATTTTAATTTATTTTCATTTTTTTTATTCAAAAAATTTAAGAAAAAATATAATAATAAAAAATATAATTATAAAAATTTAATAAGAATGATAAATAAAAAATAAAAAATAAGTTATATTTTTTATTAGTATTTGTATGTCTTTTTTAAACACAAAATTTCTATTCATATCTCATCTGTTAAATATGATTATGTGTCCTCAATGTCTCAAACATATAAATAAAAAACTTTTATCCGTATCTTATTTTAAATGAGAAAAACCAAAAAAAAAAAAGTAATATATTTTAAACACAATATTTATATCTTCTTATATTTTAAACATGAAAAAGGACATAACAAAATTAAATTATTCTATCAATTTTTGTTAATTTTTATAATATGATCAAATTTTTAAGTCTCTATATTTTAAAATTTTTTAATTAAATTTTATATTATTTTAAATTTTATAATTAAATTATTATCGTGTAAAAATGTTAGACTAATATATTGATAGGAGTATAGGACTTTGCAAAGATTATCCTATTATGGATTATGCGCATTTAGATGTCTTAATACTTCCATGCATATGCAGGACTATGTGGACCAGCCTCCATGGATAATAATTTAGAAAAAAATTTAAGTATAAAAAAATATCGATATTCTAATTGTTTTAATATTAATTTTAATTAATATATATTATATATTTTTTAAATTTAAATCAACAATTAAAACGATTAGAATACCAGTATTTCTGCAGTACACTTAAAATTCTTCTACTAATTTAAGCTTTCCACGCTCCTGACAGAAAAATAGAGTTTTTCACCTTCATTTTTCTGGGCAGTGCCCATAATTCATCATTCTCCTTTTTGGCTAAGGTTGCTTGTTCTTAAGAAAATTGAGAATTGTTATGTACTAAAGAAATCTAACATGTAACTATCCGCTTGAATAATAATAAAATTGAAATTTAGTCATTTCCCAAAACAAATAAATAAAATGTCAACTACTCCTCTGATCTTTTTTGACTAATGTGCATGAAATAGCCACAATCTATACTAAGTAGGGGCCATCTAGTGTACAGATGTATCTGTACAGATTTTTGTCTTTTTGTGGCTGAAAAAGCGTGTCATTAAAAGTGTTGCTTAAAGAAAAAGTGTTACCCTTAATCGTTAACTTGGCTCTGATACCAATTTTTAAAAGCGTCTTTTCTTTTAATTTCTTTTTCGAAATTTTTATTAATTCTTCGATTATTTTGCCAATTCATAATAAAAAGTATTGACCGTATTACTGATTTTTCAATCTTGTTTTAGTTTATAATATTTTTTTTGCATGGATTATTGTATATAAAATCTTTTATCTGTTTGTCTTTTTCTTTAATATAATTTCTTAAATCCTCAAAAACTTCTTTTGTTTCTACACTTTCTGTTGTTTCTAAATATCTTTTTAATTTTTCAACTTCATTTTCCATTTTTTCTTTTAACAGCTTTAATTCTTTTAAGTCATAATATGATTTTCCAGGCATTTATAAATTTTTTAAGTTTAACTTCAACTTGTTTATATTTATTCTTATTTCTATCCTTTTTATTATAAGGTCATCAATTTTGATCTGAAGATTATTTAATTCCCTTATATACTCCTTTATTTTAATTTTTAATTTTTTCGCCCTCTTCCTATTTATTTTATTTTTTGGTCTTTCAATCTTTGTATGCTTCATTATTTATCTTAGAATTTCTGCAAATTCTATCATCGATTCATCACTATTTTCTAGAGATTCTATTAATTTTTCTAGTTCTTCGACTTCTCTTTTTAACTTGCCATAAATTATTTTTAGAGTTTCAAATGCTCTTTGATTTATTTCAGAAAATTGTAAATAATTCAACCGATTTTCTCTTTCAAAGAGCTCTTGTTTCTTGTCTTGATAAGTTACATATATTTTTTCTTTATTTATTGTCATAATTTAATGTTTAGGGTTTCATTTAATTTTTCGACCTTTTTTGTTAATTCTTTTATTTCAGAATTTTCTTCTTTAATCTTTAACTTGGATAAACCTAAAGGGCTATTAATTTTAGATTCTCTTATTTGAAAATTCGATGAAACTAATTTTTCTGATGGTTTTTTTAATAATAGAACTGGGTTTTCAATAGTTTTATATTTTGGTATTTCTGTTTTTACAATTTTCTGAAATAATTCATCAACATAAATTCTTTCTCTGTTTTTAAATATTATACTATGATGGCTATTTGTTAAAGCATAATTTATTGCATATGTAATTGAAAAAGGTTCATCGTCTTGTTCCATTAGATTCTTTCTATGAAATTTATAAGCCAAACTTATAGATCTTCCAAGGTTTTCAGTTGATAAAGGTATAGTATATCCAAGATGGGCATTGAATTTAACATTTACGTTTGCCAAGTTTCCATGAACAATTCCAATTATGTGATCTATTGGGTCATCAGTAATTCTTTTATCACAGATTGCTAAGCTTATTGGTGAATTAATTCCTTTCATATATGTAGATTTGATTAAGACTTGTATAGTACTAATATGAATCCATCCAATTTTAGATCTTTTTTGTTGATCCTTAATTTTCTCAATCTGTTTACTCAATTCTTCATCATTTATCAAAGCTATTTCAAGTTCTCCATTGGCGGATTTTATCTTTATAAGGGCTTCAAGTTGAATTTCTCCATAGTATATTATATTTTTTCTATTAAAAACTTCTTTTAAAAGATTTTGTTTATTGAAATTTTCATTTGATTTGAGATTTAATTCTGTTTTTAGAACAGCCTGTTTTTCATTATCTAATAAAGCAGTTAATCTATAATAATCAGATTCTTCTGTTAATTCTAAGCTTTCTAAATAATTCATAACTAAGAAATTAGGATAAAGGCGTACCTTTCTGGAGAAAAACTTCCTTTATTTAGTATATTTTACATAAGATGTTTTTATCTCCAGAGGGGAGATTGTAGATACTAACTCCAGAGGGGAGTTTAGAATTGGTTTTTCCTAAGGGAATTCTTCTTCAAACTATAGAATCGCCTCGGCAGCTTCCTCCTTGCTCTCCTAGCATATGAGTACTCGTAGCCTCCTGCTTTCTATTGTTTGATAATCTCTACAATTGCCTAAGCAACCTATTTATAATGGTTGGGTCTGATGGACAATTCCCATCCTTACACTTCTTATGACGTCATTGCTTACGTCATTGTTTATTATCTTGCACCAGCTACATTGTTGGTGCTCTATGACCTAAGCGCTTACGTCACTATGCAATAATGTTGAGAGATGCTTCAGATGTGCTGTCCTCCTCTTTCATTATGTGACCTTCAGATGCGTTGTCTCCTTCCTTTATCATGTGGGTTGATTCCGTTTCATTATTGCTTTCTTCAGATAACTCTGAAACACATAGCTGGCACTTGTGGTCTTCTCTGTCTTTTATCAAATAGCAGAGATTCCTTTTTATCCCTTCGGGGAGCTTTTCTAAGAGTCCAGATAAGTTGTAGAATGCTGATTCAAATTCCACTAAGAGTTTCATCTCTCTTTCTTCAATTTCATTCCTTTTACTGGACACAAGCAAAGTATTTCTGCTTTTATAATTGATTCTTGTGTGAGATTCCCTTGTTATCTTTTGAGTTCTTTCGAAGATCCTTGCTAGTGTGCTGGCTAGTCTTCCTTCATGACTGTAGATTGTTAAATCTTGGATTTGATCAATTGGTTGAAAATTTCCTGGGAAGACGGACATGAAGATTACTTGATGTGCTGGAACCAAGCATTCTTCTTCTTCATTAAAAATAGGTTGACTATTTGTAAATTTTAGGGATATATCCCTTGGATTTATATTGTCAATCATATTTTTAAATCTCTTTACTGCATCAATGAATCCTGCAGGAAACTCACTAATAATTTTCAAATCATTAAAAATTAAAATTGTATCAATTAATCCATACTGAAAAAACTGATAGGTGTCAGATGGGGAAGCATCTGGAAATATAACCAGCTTTGTTAGCTGTTCTTTGGCAATAGGATAATATCCCAAGATTGACCTTTTTTCTTCAGTCCAATTTAGGACTATGTTAAGGGTTTCTCTGAGATTTGATCTACAGACCCTTTTCTTTTCCTTGATTTCAGCCCTTGTAGGAATGTTTCTTATTATTCCTGTTCTCTGGGTTTGAATTGGAGCTTTATCTGCTCTTTTTAGGGTTTGCTCTAGATGAAGAGCTTCATATTCCCTGAAAGATTCCTTTGCTTCTTCCAGTGTTAAAAATCATCCTTTATGAATTATCCTTGATTGATGTGTAAATGGTGCTACTTTTTCCCAGGCATCATATACTCCTTTCATGGGGCCATTATAAATTACATAATAATTTTTATCTTGGGTGGATTTTTTGATAATTTCAGCAATTGTTTTATTTTCTGGAATTTTTTCTTCACCGGATTTGTCCACCACGCTTAGCTGGCTGAACTCTGATGGTTTTGGTTGTTGTGTTGATTTCATTGCTTCGATGGCCTTCTTGAGGGATTGGATCTGTGTCCTTATTTGCTGACAATGCTTGCATTTTTCAAGTTCTTGTTCGTATTTCTGAATTTCTTGATCTAATGCGTTGTAGACGAACTCCATTCTGTTGTTAATGTATCTGCAATCACATTTTTGTCACCTTTAATATATTCAATTTTTATTGGATATTATAACAAAAATAATTGCCATCTTACCAATCGTCCATGATTATAATCAACTTTTAAATTATATCGTATGAAACCTGTTAGATAACTTGAATCTGTCCTTAATGTAAATTCTCTGGGTAGTAAATCAATTTTCCATTTCTTAAGAGATTTAATTGCTACTAGAGTTTCCTTTTCATGAGTGGTATATCTCCGTTCTGTTGGAGTAAAAGTCCCTGAAATATACCTGCAAAGTAATTCCTTTGGGGAATATTTAGAATCTAGTGATTCTTTTTCTTGTTCCAAACTTTTTATAGCTTTCTTAGCTTTTAGACATCCTGACCAGGTTATGTCTGAAGCATCTGTTTCTACTATTAAGTAGTCATTTTCTTCTGGAATATAAAGTTCTGGAAGTTTTTCACATAATTCTTTAATCCTTTGAATTTGCATACTGTCTTTTTCATCCCATTTCCATTCTTTTTTAGTACTTATTTTTGGAAATAAGATTTTAGTGTATTCTGTTATATTCTTTAAAAATCCTTGATCAGAAATATAATTTATACATCCTAAAAATCTTTGTAATTGTTTTCTATCTTCTATTTTATTAGGAAATAAATTTACCTTTTCTAGGACATTTGGCTGAAGTTTTAGCTTTCCTTGAGTGGATAGAATTAATCCAAGAAACTCTATTTCTTGTTTTGCTATTCTTGCGTTCTTTTTGCTAAGAACTAGTCCTTTTTCTTTACATCTTTCTAAAACTATTAATAATTTTTGAAGATGATCTTCTTTATCCTGTTTTGTAAAAATTAGTATATCATCAATGTACACTAAAACAAATTCATTTAACTCTTTTAGATTTTCTTCCATAAATCTTTGATAAATACCTGGAGCTTGTTTTAATCCGAATGGTAATACATTCCATTCATAGAGTAACACACTTGTTGATTCTTTTGTTGGGCAAGTAAAAGCAGTTAATTTCTTTGTTTCTTCGTCTAAACGAAGTTGCCAATATCCTGATTTTGCATCAAGAGATGAAAACCAAGTTGCTCCTTTTATCTTTTCTAAAATAGAATCTTTTCTTGGAAGTTTATGAGCATCACCAATAGTTGCTTCATTCATCTTCTTATAGTTAATAACCATTCTTCGTTTTCCCCTTTTAATTTCATTATTGTTTTCGACATAAAAGGCTGGAGCCGCATGAGGACTTTTACTTAATCTTATAATTCCTTTTTCCAAAAGATCTCTACATTCTAAAGAGAACTCTTCTCTATCTCTTGCGGAATAAGGAATTTTATTTGGAACATTTATCTCTTTTGTAGGATCTTTTAATTTAATGCTTATTAATTCGTTATTTGTATTTTTAATATCTAAAGGATTTTCAGTACAAATTTCATCCAAAAGTTCCTCTATCTTTATTTCAAGATTATTTTTTGGAATGTTTATCTGAAAGTATAAATTTAAATAACATGTTTCTAATATAGAAAATATTTTAAATTTTAAGATCTTATCTATAGTAGTAGTTGGTATTTTTATACGTTTTGATTTTTGATTTATTGAAGAATCGTGTGGAGCTTTTAAAACTATATATGTTAATTCTTGAATGAATGGATGATATAGTTTTAAAAAGTTATTTCCTATGATAAAATCCATTCCAGAATCTAACATATATATAGATGGAACAATGAACCTATAATTTTGAATAAAAATTTCAGCCATCTCTGCTTTTTGGTCAATTTTATGTATTGATTTATCAGCTATTCTAACTCTTAATGGTTTCTTTAATTTTTTCCAATCAAGTTTTATATTTGAACTAGCAAAGCATTGTGTTGCTCCAAAATCTATAAAAGCATTTATAAATTTTTCTGTTATTTTTATAGTAATAAATGTGGCATTATTACTCAGTCTCTGAGTCTGTTTCTGAGACATATTCAAAAATATAATCTAGGTTATCATCAGATTCCTCTAAAGGTTCCATGAAACAAGACTTAGCAATTTCTATTTGTTTAGTAAGATCTTTTTTATCCTTCTTTTTCGGACATTCATTTGCATAGTGTCTTTCTTCTTGGCAATACCAACACTTACAGTTTTCTTTTTTATTTGGGCAATAGTCACTTTTTTGCCTTTTGTTTTTATTGTTATTTCTTGTTCTAAAATACCTCTTTTTTCTCCAGTTTGGATAGTATTTTCTTTTTCTAAATTGGTATTTTTTTTTCTCTGAAAATTTTTATTAAGCCCATATTTTTGGGGTATCTCTTCATTATCCTGACAGCAAATTCTAATTATATTTGCAAATCTTTTTTGAGTTGCTTCTTGCATACAACGTTCTTTTATTTCCTCTCTTATTGCAGCGGTTGCTCCACCAAAATTATTTTCAATTGTCCCTCTATTTATTTCTCTTATAAATCTTCCCATTATAAATTCATTAGCAGGATATGGAAGTTTTGTTATATACATACTAAGATAATGATTTTTATCTTCTTCTTTTAATTTGTAATAATGTATTCTATATTCACATATATAAGATTCCACATTACATAGATCATATATCTGGATATTAGCTAAATGGTTTTTTGCTTCTTGATATTCTTTATTATAGACTTCTTGTCTATGATCTATAATATTTTTTCCAAAAAATTCTTTATATAGAATCATCATTATATATAATATCTTATCATAAGCTGTTGTTTTTGTTGCTAAATCTTCTATTATTTGGTTTTCTATTGATGTCATATAATCTCTTATAGTTCCTTTAGTATGAAATCCTATGTAATTCCAAATATCTCTTCCAGACAAATCACTAAGCTTTGGATTAGTAAAAGCTTCTAAAAAAAGGAATTCAACCAATTTTCGAAAATTTCTTTTTCATTCTTTTTACAGTCTAAATCAAGCATTCTTTCTCCTTCCATTTCCTGGATTTTAGGAACGTATTTTGATGGTATTTTTGTATATTTTGAATCTTTATTTATAAACCTTTTTTTAAAAGCATAATTATCAAAACCTGTTTCCCATTTATATTGAGATTGGTTATCTTTAGATGTTCCAGCTTCAGTTTTTACTTGTATTGGAATTGCTGGTTCTTCGTCACTTGAATAATCTAGGATGTGTTCTTTATTTTCTATATTTTCAGAATTTACTAATTCTTCTTCTATTTGAAATTCTTGTTCCATAATATTATTTTCTTGAGCCATTTTTAATTGTTTAAAAAGCATTGTAACTTCTTCTAATTTTTCTTCAATATTCATAATTTTAGTGGTGGTTTTACTTTTAGATCTGTTATGTTGATTATATTTTAAAATTTTATGGATACTAATATTTCTTCAAGCATATCTACTATAGAATTTAATTGTGGGTTAAAAGTATGATAAAGATGTGGGGAATCATTTCCATGGTAACATTTCTTAGAAATTCCGTGTAAAAAATAAGTTTTTTCAGGTTTTTGAAATCCTTCAATAAAACTTATAGTAAAATAAAGATTTTGAGAAAAATTATTTTGTATTGATTTTAAGAATTCGGTGTCATTACAGTTAACATTAGTTAAAATCATTAAATTTTGATCTATTAATTTTGATAACTTGATTATTTCTTCTCTTAAATCTTCTAATTTACTTTTTTTCATTAGGTGACGCTTTTCTTTGTGAAGAGTTACGGTTTAAAGTGTGGCTTTAGAAAATGTGGTGTAAACAAATCTTTAAATCTGTACCAATTTTTGCTCTGTATACTAAAATTCACCTACTAAGTAACGTGGCAAATGGCAAGCTTTTTTCTAATTCAAGACAGAATCCAAAGAATATCTTCATCATATAATAGTCATGGTCAGTCACCTTAAGGCCACTTCGAGAATAGTAATTTAAATAAATGGTAAAGTTTGTTTAATATTTTTAAAATTTAATTTATTTTTATTTTATTTTCAATATTATTTTTATAAATTTTAATTTTACCACTGTAGCTAATTTGTTGATAGCCAACAATTAATCAACAATTTTGGAAAAGATTTGTGAAGTAAAGGCATCGACAAAAATAAATATTTTGAAAATATTCCAAAAAAATAGACTTTGCCTTTAAATAAGATATTATATATATATATATATATATATATATATATATATATATATATATATATATATATTTTGGGTTAATACAACTCAAATTGAATCGCCCATTGGGATATTGTATTGCGGCTTGTTAGCCAGCAACCACTAATTCTCATTTCTCGGAACATCTTTCGATTTTATCAACTTGACCAATTAGAGCAGTTGCACTTCTAGATTTTGAGGGAAAAAAAAATCTAATTAGTAATTATATATGTTACGGCCTGGCCTGCCAGGCCACTCGCGGGTCAATCCGACCCACTGATGACCCGACCCGAGCGGTCGGGCACGAATAATTTACTATGCAACCCGGACACGCGTCTTTGACAGCTCTCCACAGCAGCTGTAAGGAAGCTTCGAGGAAGGTGGGCCTATCTTCGCAGGGCCCACCTCTGACACGGTATAAATGGGGAAGGATCTGCCCTTCCCCCAGGGTACGTCACTTTTTCCATCTATCATTTTCCCCGCCTGCACACTAGCTGACTAGAGCGTCGGAGTGTCTTTGCAGGTGGCACCCCCTCTTTCCTTTCACAACGGGAGCTCGGCTATACGGCAAATCCGGACCCAGTACAACCACGATTGAGGCGTTCTCACCCCCTCCACTAACCACCCGACCTGTCCGAAAATCGACTACCGAACATTGGCGCCGTCTGTGGGGATTGCCTTAATGGACGTTGTGCTGGGTCCCGGAGACCAAGGCCGAGGAGCCGGAGCAGAAGAGGCGGCCTCTGTTGCCTCACTAAGAGGACGGCGAAGGTCCCCCCGACAACACACTGAACAACACACAAGGACGCGACCTTTCGGGGGAACGGGCGGCGACAGCGCTATAATAATGCAGGAGCTACGTCACAGGGTCCAGAATCTGGAGCGACAACTGGCAGACCAGGAGCGTGACGGACGAACTACCGATCCCAGCTACACCCCATCCCCTGAAATCCAAGAGAGAGACTCCCACCGAAGCCGTCTGCGACGCGCCTCCGCATCCCAAACGGAAGCGGAAAGCACCCGTGAAGAGTCCCCCATCCCGAGAAGACGAAATGACACGATCATCTACTCCCGAGGCAGGGAAACACGCCGCACAGCACGAGAGCGCGAAGACGGGGAAGGGAGGTCCGAGAGGACACGACAACCCGTGATAATGGGCGCCACCCCGTTCCACCGATCCATCCTCGAAGTCCGGTTGCCGAAGTACTTCGACAAACCGACGGACATGAGGTACGATGGAACTCAAGACCCTCTAGAACACCTCACGGCCTTCGAAGTAAGGATGAATCTAGAGGGAGTAGGGGACGAGGTGAGGTGCCGAGCCTTCCCGGTAACCCTAGCTGGGCCCGCGATCAGATGGTTTAACGGCCTCCCGCAAGGGTCCATCTACGGGTTTTCGGACATCAGTCGTGCATTCCTGGCCCAGTTTACAACACGAAGAGCAAAGGCAAAGCACCCAATCAACCTTTTGGGGGTAACCCAGAGACAGGGAGAGCCGACCAAAAAATACCTGGATTGGTTCAACGACGAATGCTTGGAAATCGACGGCCTAACCGATTCGGTGGCCAGCCTTTGCCTGACGAACGGCCTCCTCAATGAGAAATTTCGAAAACACCTCACCACGAAACCAGTTTGGACGATGCACGAGATCCAGACGGTAGCCAAAGAGTATATAAACGACGAGGAAGTCAGCCGAGTCATGGCTGCCAATAAACGGCAGTCCGGCTACAGCCAACCTCGGTAACATGGTAACAGAGAAAGACTGAAGGAGCAAGCCAGGGAAGAGGCGCCAAGCAAGGCACCCAGGTCGTTCCCCCGGGTCGGGAAATTCACCAACTACACCCCGCTCACTCTTCCCATCATGGAAGTTTATCAGCAAATAGCCGAGAAAGGAATCCTGCCGAAGCCCCGACCACTCAAGGACTGTACGGGAGGAAACAAGAACTTCTATTGTGACTACCACAAAGGTTATGGTCACCAAACACAGGACTGCTTTGACCTGAAGGATGCGCTAGAACAAGCGATAAGGGAAGGTAAGCTAGCAGCATTCTCCCATCTTATCAGGGAGTCGAGGAGGCGCTATCGCGACCAAGACGAAGAAGGCAAAACCCGTTCAGCAAAGCGGCGACAAGAGCCAGAAGACGGAGATCACGGCCTCACCGTGATAAACGTGGTGACGGCCAAAAACGCCGCGCCAAGGTCACGATCGGCGCACAAGAAAGATGCTAAGGTCTTGGCGGTCACCTCCTCGTTGGTGCGAAACTCTAAGAAGCCTCCATCCATTTCTTTCGGCCCGGAAGACCAATGGTTCGATGACGCCCCGGAAAACCCACCCATGGTCGTCACGGCCAGAGTGGGAACCGGTCTCGTCAAACGCATCCTTGTCGACACAGGGGCTGACTCGAACATCATGTTCCGCAACGTATTTGACGCACTGGGACTAAGGACGCCGATCTGACGACTCACCAGCACGGGGTCATTGGATTGGGCGACCACTTCATCAAACCTGATGGAGTAATATCCCTACCGATCTCAGTGGGACAGACCCAAGGCCGAAGATCGGCGATGGCCGAGTTCGTGATCCTCCGAGATTCCACCGCCTATAATATCATCTTGGGAAGGAAGACGATTAACGATGTTGAAGCGATAATCAACACGAAGCTGCTAGTCATGAAGTTCGTTACCGATGACGGATCTATAGGGTCCATAAGAGGAGGCCTTGAGACGGCAGTCGCTTGCGACAATGCCAGCCTCTCCCTAAGAAAGAAATCCAAAGAGGCATCCGGCGTGTTCCTAGCTGACCTGGATGCCAGAGTAGACGACAAACCCAGACCGGAACCAGAAGGGGACCTGGAAAAATTCATGATCGGCGACACGGAGGAGAAATTCACGTTCGTCAACAAGAACCTCCCACATGAGTTGAAGGAACCCTTGGTCGAAATGATAAGGGCCAATAGGGATTTGTTCGCCTGGACACCGGCCAACATGCCAGGCATAGACCCAAAAATTATGTCACACCATCTGGCCGTCAAGTTGGAAGCATGCCCGGTAGCCCAACGGAGGAGAAAGATGTCGACGGAGAGGACGGAGGAGGTGGCCAGGCAGACGGCCAGCCTCCTAGAAGCAGGTTTCATACGAGAAGTAGACTACTCGACGTGGCTCTCGAACGTAGTTCTAGTGAAAAAGCACAACGGCAAGTGGAGAATGTGCGTAGACTACTCTGACCTTAACAAAGCATGCCCTAAGGATTGTTTCCCCCTCCCTAACATAGACGCACTCGTCGATGCTGCGGCGGGCTACCGTTATCTAAGTTTCATGGACGCTTACTCCGGTTACAACCAGATACTGATGCACCGTCCGGACGAAGACAAGACGGCGTTCATAACGCCGGGGGGAACCTTCTGCTATAAGGTGATGCCATTCGGCCTAAAAAACACAGGGGCAATATACCAATGGCTGATGAACAGGATATTCCACGACCTCATAGGCAAGACAGTGGAAGTCTATGTGGACGACATCCTCGCGAAAACAACGCGACCCGACGACCTCCTGAACGATCTGGCAAATGTATTCGCGTCTCTCCGACAACACGGCATGAGGCTGAATCCCCTCAAATGTGCCTTCGCCATGGAAGCTGGAAAGTTCCTAGGATTCATGATAACTCAGAGAGGGGTAGAAGCCAACCCGGAGAAATGCCAAGCGATACTCCAGATGAAGAGCCCAGGTTGTATCAAGGACGTCCAAAGGTTGGCAGGGCGGCTGACCTCATTATCCCAGTTTCTTGGAGCATCGGCAACAAAGGCCCTACCGTTCTTTAACCTCATGAAGAAAGGGATAGCGTTTGAGTGGACACCCGCATGCGAGGAAGCCTTTCGGCACTTCAAGGAAATCCTGGCGGCACCCCCTGTGCTCGGGAAGCCAAAGGACGGGGAGCCATTATACCTGTACCTCGCCATAACAGGAGAAGCCCTGGCCACAGTTCTAGTGCGAGAAGAAGGGAGGGCTCAACAACCAGTCTATTTCGTAAGCAGAGCCCTGCAAGGGGCAGAATTAAGGTACAGCAAACTGGAAAAGCTAGCTCTAGCACTCTTGACCTCCTCACGGAGGTTAAAGCAATACTTCCAAGGTCACCAGGTTGTCGTAAGAACGGACCAGGGAATCCGGCAAGTACTTCAAAAACCCGATTTGGCGGGAAGGATGATGACTTGGTCCATTGAACTTTCCCAATACGACATACGATACGAAGCCCGGCGAGCCATCAAGGCGCAGGCGATGGCAGATTTTCTAGTAGAAGTAACGGGGGATCCAACCGAAGAAACGAGCACACGGTGGAAGCTCCACGTGGATGGAGCCTCCAACCAGACGTCTGGGGGCACCGGGATCATCCTGGAAAGCCCGGTTGGAGTCGTATACGAGCAGTCGATCTGGTTCGAATTCCCCATTTCGAACAACCAGGCAGAATACGAAGCCCTTATAGGGGGCTTAACCCTAGCAGCGAAAGTCGGAGCAACAAGGCTGGAAATATGCAGCGATTCCCAGGTCGTCACCTCCCAGGTAAACGGGAACTATCAAGCCAAAGACTCGTTATTACAAAAGTACTTGGAAAAAGTAAAGAACTTAAGCCAAAAATTTGAAGAGGTCACGGTCCACCACGTGCCCAGAGAAAGGAACACACGGGCAGACCTCCTATCAAAATTGGCCAGCACTAAACCGGGAGAAGGCAACCGGTCTCTCATCCAAGGCATGACGAGGGAGCCGGCGGTCACCTTGCATTTGTCAAAGCTGGGCTCTTCATGGCTAGACTCCATCACCCGCTTCCTAGAAAATGGCAAACTCCCTGACGATGAAAAGGACGCTGTGAAACTGAGAAGGGAAGCAGCCAAATACGCAGTCATTCAAGGACAACTATTCACGAAAGGGTTCAACCAGCCCCTACTGAAGTGCTTACACCCCGACCAAACGGACTACGTCCTCAGGGAAGTCCATGAAGGCTGCTGCGGACACCACTTAGGAGGCAAAGCCCTAGCAAGAAAATTAATTCGAGCCGGATACTATTGGCTATCAATGATGGCAGACTCCAAGGAGTTCGTCAAAAAATGTGTCAAGTGTCAAGAGAACGCCAATTTTCACAGGGCACCGGCCTCCGAGTTAAGCCTGTTAACGTCCTCCCGACCATTCTCGCAGTGGGGAGTCGACCTCTTAGGACCCTTCCCAGTCGGTCCTGGGCAAGTCAAGTATCTCATAGTCGCCATTGATTACTACACCAAATGGATAGAAGCCGAGCCGCTGGCCAGCATATCCTCATCCAATTGCAAGAAATTCATGTGGAGGCAGGTGATAACGCGATTCGGAATTCCAAAAGTCGTCATCTCGGACAATGGCACGCAGTTTACCGACAAGAAATTCACAGAATTCCTCACCGGCCTGGGGATAAGACAGAAGTTCTCCTCGGTAGAGCACCCCCAGACAAACGGGCAGGTGGAATCCGCGAACAAGATTATCCTGTTGGGGCTGAAGAAGCGGTTGGATAATAAAAAAGGTGCTTGGGCCGACGAACTAGCCTCGATTCTCTGGTCTTACCGAACAACCGAACAATCCTCCACTAAGGAGACTCCTTTCCGACTGACATACGGGTTAGATGCGGTAATACCCGTGGAGATCGGGGAACCGAGCCCCCGGCTACTTTTAAAAGGAGTGGAGGAAGCCGTGGAGAAGGACCTAATAAATGAAGCAAGAGAAATGGCCCATTTGACGGAAACAGCGCTGAAACAAAGAATGACCCTGCGCTACAACACCAAAGTGCTCAAAAGGGAGTTCGAACCGAACGACCTCGTCCTAAGGCGTAACGACATCGGCTTACCGACCCCTGGAGTAGGCAAGCTGGCGGCAAACTGGGAAGGCCCCTATAGAATAAAAAAGGTGATGGGCAAAGGGGCTTTCAAGTTAGAAACGCTCAATGGCAAGGAAGTCCCAAGAACATGGAACGCGGACAACCTGAGAAGATTCTACTCCTAGCACACAAGGCGACATACCGACTAGTCGAGCTAAGTATCAATTCGCGGATTTGTACTTTTCATTATGTCCTATGGACCTTTTATGCAATTACCGAATAAGATATACTTGTGCAAATTTTCTCTCTTTTGTTTTGTTCACCCTTTTTTCTAGACAACCCGTTCCATCACAACTCGACAACGATGCGCGGCCCCGGGACTGATCACCCCGGGAGCCCATCAACTACCGCAATAGCAAATGACTACACTAAAAGGCCACGACCCGTTAATATAAGCGACAGCTATAAACCAATAACGGTTAATAGAAATGATAACACAACCAGGCGAATAAGAAAGTATTAACTACGTTAAAGCGGGCAAACGACTAAAAAGTCAATTGTTCACAAAAGCCAAAACGAAACGGCTAAACCAAAAAGTTTTACACAGAGGATTCATTTCTTGGGAACGTCAACAATCTTGCCGTCTTTGATGACCTTGAAGACGCCAATCGCCGACGTGTCGAAATCGGGAGCAACAATCTTGACCTGAGCTTTAAGGGCCTTCTCGGTCGCCAGGATTGCACCCTTCCCCTGCTTGATGACGTCTTTATACTTTGTTTTCAACGCTGCCAGTTCAGCCTCCACAGTTTGCTTCTCCTTCTCGATCTCGGCCACCCGTTTTTGTGCCGCGCCGACCTGACTCTCTAAAGCCATTTCGCGCTTGATAAGTCGTGAAACCGTGGCGGCCGACTCTTCCAACTTCTTCTCGGCAGTAGTGGCCTTTTTCTCGGCGGCAGTGGCTTTCTTCTCGGCAGCGTCGAGCTTCTCATTTGATTGGGTCAGCTGCTCCCGGAGAGTCTCAACTTCACCCTTAAGCTCATTATTAGCCTTCCCAGCTGATTCCAACCTCCTGCGAATGGCTTCCATCCCGGACAGTTCAAACTTGGCTTTCCGAGCTATCACTGCGCTGCGCAAGAGAGTACGGTACATCCACCTCGCTTGCCCGGCAAGGGACGACTCATGAAAATGCTCCTCAGTACCGGGAATCAGCTGGAAATCGATAAAGCTCCCGGCATCAAAATTATTCTCCATTACAGTAAGAACCCCCTTAGGACTGCTGGACATCGTCCTCTTCCTCTTCAAGCTTGGAACCTCCTCCACCTCTTCATCGGCAGTAGGGTTGGACGTCGACCCCCCAGTACCAACCACTTCACGGATAGGGGAAGCGTGAACCGCCGTGTCGCCATGAACCAGGGCATCCTGAGCCGAGGTGCCGGTCTTCTCGACCGTGGCCCCTTGCTCGGAATTGGCCTTGTCCTCCGGAGGAGTAGTAGATTTTTCATTACCTCCCTCGTCGTCACTCGCGCAAAGGAAGGTTTGGAACAAGTTAGGGAGACCCGTTATCTCGGCAGAATCCCCACTGTAAAAAGAAAGAGAAGTCGGTTAGTCACAACGAGTTGTTAAGAAAAACAAGAAGCTAAGAGAAAAAACAAGCAAAGGCTTTTCACAAATATAATTACGACCGGCCTCCCGATCACCCATGAGAAGGTGAGGATTCACATGATTCCTCCCAAAGACTGCCATCAAAACATCGGCAATCTTTCTATCCACCGCAGACATGCCCTTATAGGATACTTTGACGAAGGCATTGGACCCTGCCCCGAAGCTCCAATAGGTCGGGATAAGGCGTACCCCCTCCAACGACAACTAAAAGGGATGACGACCTTTGATAGGGCGGACCTTGAAATATTTATCCTTAAATCCGTGATAGGAGTCCTCGAACAAACCAAAAATCCTCCGACCTTGGGCAGACCGGAAGGACATGAACCCCTTCTTATGTTTCCCCTCCTTCGAAGGGTTTGTAAGATTGAAAAAGAAAAGAAAGACATCTACAGACACCGGCAGCTCGAGATACTCACAAACCATCTCGAAACAGCGGATTGAAGCCCAGCTGTTCGGATGCAACTGCGATGGCGCCACGGAAACCCGACTTAAAAGCGCCATCTGGAAGGCGAAAAACGGAATGCGGACCCCAACCTGGGTGAACATGGACTTATAGAACCATATCCAATCGGGAACCCGGGGAGCATTGAAGTTGAGCTCGTACAAGCGCTCCTGAGGAGCCGGGACGAAGACGTCATAATTAGCCTCCTCGTCGGTCCCTCCGCATAGGTACTCGGCTTGACGGAACTCGGTGAGCTCCTCCTCGCCCATTTGGTTAGGAGAGTCCTTTACATCGGAAACGACCCAGGCGTAGGGGTCATACGCCGCGGGAGAAGGGGAAGCCCGGGAGGTTGTGCGAGCCATACCTACATGGGGGGACCATCCAGTCAGTCTAAGAGGTCGGGTGCTCAGGCCGAATACAGACGCTACCCCCACTACTCCCCAACTAAGGCTAAACACAATTAAAACATAAAAGGTTCGAGAAAAGCCTACCCTGGAATGGTACCCCCCCTAACACATCTAACCAGCATCGAAAGGCTACATAACAACAAAAATCAAGCAAATACAAGCAACAAGCATGCAAGAACGAAACATTAAAGAGAGGGATTCAAGAATTACCTGAATTGGTTGTAAGGGAAGGAGGATGAAGTTGTAAGAGAAGAAGGATGAAGGGGGGACGTGCGAGGGCGCTACAACAACGTTCTGAAATTTTTGGGAGAGAGTAGCTTGAAGATAGAAGAAATGGGAGTATGAGGAAACGCAGAAGAATAAAACAAACTGTTTAAAAACTGCCTCCCAGAAAGCGCGAAAAACCTGGGGGCAAAATAGTCTTTACAAACAGGGTTTTTCACCCCATTATGAGCATTCAATGCTCGGCGCAAGGAACGAGGCGACGAAACGGTTGCTTGTGCAACCAAGAGACACGCGCATTGGGGGCATGTCCCTCCCACGGGCGGCCGACCTGACGAGAATAAACGAAACGCGAGACGACACGCCATTGATAGCTCCCACGACTACCACTGGCGCGTGGGGGCACTGTTACGGCCTGGCCCAGGCCACTCGCGGGTCAACCCGACCCACTGATGACCCGACCCGAGCTGTCGGGCACGAATAATCCACTACGCGACCCGGACACGCGTCCTTGACAGCTCTCCACAGCAGCTGTAAGGAAGCTTCGAGGAAGGTAGGCCTATCCTCGCAGGGCCCACCTCTGACATGGTATAAATGGGGAAAGACCTGCCCTTCCCCCAGGGTACGTCACTTTTTCCATCTATCATTTTCCCCGCCTGCACACTAGCTGACTAGAGCGTCGGAGTGTCTTTGCAGGTGGCACCCCCTCTTTCCTTTCACAACGGGAGCTCAACTATACGGCAAATGCGGACCCAGTACAATCGCGATTGAGGCGTTCTCACCCCCTCCACTAACCACCCGACCTGTCCGGAAACCGACTACCGAACAATATATATACAAGAAAGAAATCTTGCGCTAGTGTATGCTCTCGTTATTGCTCAAGGCCTCAAGCTATGTTATATTCAATAAACAGTAATAGTAATATTAGAGAGAAAAAAGAGTTTAAATTTATTTTATTTAATATTTATTAATTATAACGACAATTAATAAATATTAAATAAGATAAATTTTAGAGTAAAAGACAAATAGGTTTCTGACCTTTTAAAATGAGGACATTTTTGTCCTTCAAGATTGGAAAATACATTTCGATCCCTCATGTTTTAAAACGCGTGACAAATAGATCCTTCCGTTGAGTTGGGTTTCAAAACGGCAACGGAACATGCTGACCTGGAAGGGTAGAGTGTTAGGTGTCTGTTTTAGTTGCTGATGTGGATGGAGAACAAATTTTTAATGGACAAATTAGTCCTTGATGCCTAACATCTTGCCTCTGCCATGCGAGTTTTTGCTCAAAGACCCTCCTACTCTCCTCATTTTGATTATTTTGAAACTTGTTCATAGCTTGCTCCTATTGATTCAAAACCTCCATTTCATTATACAAATTCTTAGTGTTACTAACATACCTATTCATCTTCCTCACCATACCTTCCATATGCTTAACCAAGAACCCTAATTTATTAGCATCTATGACCCCACTCACAATGTCACCATACACATGCTCAAATCCCTGCAATGCAGGAACGGAACACTTCTTTTCTAACCATATTTATGTAAGACTATATATATAAACACTAGCACTAAAATGAAGGCCTAAATTTGAGAGTTTTAAACTAATTCTAATCCTAACACATACAGTAATACCTGCAAGAATTTTTTGAGAGAAGCAGCAACCTTATATGTGTATGTATCACCTGTGCAATACCATAAAAAATTGCATTCCAAGAATTAAGTCACTATTTTCTGGGAGTACAAATGTTAGAGATCATTCGATATATCAAAAGCATCATCCAGATGCTTGAAATTGACCTTAAAATATACACACAAACACACTAAACTGGGACCACTAAATACACAAATTGTTAATTTGCCATCACCTTCTTGGTCTGGTTGAAGTGGTATATCCGAACATGGCACATACATATAAGGCAACCAACTGAGAAGAAGCCGACATCAAGCTAACCAATATCCTTTTCCGAAGCTTGGTCGAAAACCTTGAGGTAGCCATGTCACCAACCTTTGCATAGCCATCAATCATGATCCTGAAAGAAGCAACACTCTTTTCCGGCATAGCATCAAGCACTACCCTAGCATTGCCCAAATCCCCCATTTTCACAAAATTTCATATCATCGCATTCCATGATGCCACATTCTTCTGAGGCATTTCATCAAACAGCCTCTTTGCCTCCAGCATATCCCCAACCTTCACATAGCCAACCACCATAGCCGTCTATGAAACTACATTTTTCTCAGATATTCCATCAAACACCTTGCGAGCGTCACCAATCTTTCCACATTTCCCATACATATCAACCAAACAGGTTCCAACAAACATATCACCTTCAACCCCCACACTTCAACGCCAAGCCATGGAACAATTTTCCTTCGCAAGATCTGCACATGCTTGAATAGGCCTTAATCACAGAAGAGTAAGTGTACCTATCGGAAAGAGACCCATGCGCCTTCATGCGAATAAAAACAGAGAGGGCGTCGAAAAAGTAACTTCCTTTGGTGTAAGCTCCGATGAGTGAGTTCCAGAGAAAAGGGGAAGGGTCAAGGACGCGGTCGAAGACGGAGGTGTAATATGAAGCAGTAGCGGCAAAGGAGGCAGAAAGAAAAATGAAGCGGGAGATGATCAGGTGATCTTGCTCTAGACCTCGTTGGATGATGGAGGTGTGAACCTGGTAGAGGTGATGTGTAACACCCTAACTACCAAAGCTCATGCTTTCGGCTGCGCAACTCTGATAGATCGGACATTACGATGATACATATACTATTTAATACTAAAATATGAGCCTGTTTAAAACTTTTTACCGCAATATCGCTCCCAAGATACTTCATTCGATAACGTACATCCATAGATATCATACAACTTACAAAACTCATAAAGAGTACATCCATATATATACATATACATATAAATAAATAATATTACAAACATTAACCAATATAATTCCTATCCCTCTTACTGATTATATCAAGATAAAGGCGAGGGTACAATAAACTATAACTGAAACAATACAGAGCATCACAACAACAATTATATAAGCTCTTCGTAATTTCTGCACCTATATCCTGAAAGGGGAAAAATGTAGGGGGGGTGAGAACATCATCCTCGAAAGGGTTCTCAGTAGAGGGTTTTTGGGAATTACTGTAATAGGATACGTGAAGATAAACCGTACCAGTGATTAATAACCGTCTTATGCCTCTTTTAAAAAACAACGGTTTACAATAAAAGAGAAATCTGAAATCCTTTTCCGAAAGAGAAACCATTCAATTCTCAAAAACTCAAAATTCTTTCAAAACGGTTTATCTACGCCAAACCAAAATAGCCTTTCATATTTATTCCAAACCAGAAACACAAAAACCAAAATCAATCATCGGTTCATCTCATTCCATCCACGGCCCTAGGCCCAAACAATCCATCCATCAACCAATCACCACAGTCCAACAGAGTCCCAGATGCAAACACAGATAGGAAGTTCAAACACAAACAAAAAGTTACAGCAAGTAGAATAATTAGCAGTTAATCACAAAGGCAAACCACGTACAATATTGGTGCGCGAAATTGTGATTCACTACACAACTTTGCACAACTAACCAGCAAGTGCACTGGGTCGTCCAAGTAATACCTTACGCGAGTAAGGGTCGATCCCACGGAGATTGGTGGTATGAAGCAAGCTATGGTCACCTTGTAAATCTCAGTCAGGCAGACTCAATTGGGTATAGATGATGAATAAAGCATAAAGATAAAGATAGAGATACTTATGTATATCATTGGTGAGAGCTTCAGATAAGCGTATGAAGATGCCTTCCCTTCCGTCTCTCTGCTTTCCTACTGTCTTCATCCAATCCTTCTTACTCCTTTCCATGGCAAGCTTGTGTAGGGTTTCACCGTTGTCAGTGGCTACCTCCCATCCTCTCAGTGAAAATACGTCCCTGATGCTCTGTCACAGCATAGGCTAATCATCTGTCGGTTCTCGGTCAGGCGCGGAATAGAATCCAGTGATTCTTTTGCGTCTGTCACTAACGCCCCGCCTTTCGGAGTTTGAAGCACGTCACAGTCATTCAATCATTGAATCCTACTCAGAATACCACAGACAAGGTTTAGACCTTCCGGATTCTCTTGAATGCCGCCATCAGTTCTCGCCTATACCACGAAGATTCCGGTTAAAGAATCCAAGAGATATTCACTAGAGCCTCGTATGCTTGTAGAACAAGAGTGGTTGTCAGTCACTTTGTTCATGAGTGAGAATGATGATGAGTGTCACAGATCATCACATTCATCAAGTTGAAGAACAAGTGATATCTTGGACAAAGAACAAGCGGAATTGAATAGAAGAACAATAGTAATTGCATTAATACTCGAGGTACAGCAGAGCTCCACACCTTAATCTATGGTGTGTAGAAACTCCACCGTTGAAAATACATAAGAACAAAAGTGATCATTGGTTTCGGCCCCAAAGAGGGAACCAGAAGAACCAAGATGAAAAATACAATAGTAAATGGTCCTACTTATAGAAAACTAGTAGCCTAAGGTGTACAAAGATGAGTAAAAGACATAAAAATCTACTTCCGGGCCCACTTGGTGTGTGCTTGGGCTGAGCAATGAAGCATTTTCGTGTAGAGACTCTTCTTGGAGTTAAACGCCAGCTTTTATGCCAGTTTGGGCGTTTAACTCCCAATTAGGTGCCAGTTCCGGCGTTTAACGCTGGAATTTCTTGAGGTGACTTTGAACGCCGGTTTGGGCCATCAACTCTTGGGCAAAGTATGGACTATCATATATTGCTGGAAAGCCCAGGATGTCTACTTTCCAACGCCGTTGAGAGCGCGCCAATTGGGCTTCTGTAGCTCCAGAAAATCCACTTCGAGTGCAGGGAGGTCAGAATCCAACAGCATCTGCAGTCCTTTTCAGTCTCTGGATCAGATTTTTGCTCAGATCCCTCAATTTCAGCCAGAAAATACCTGAAATAACAGAAAAACACACAAACTCATAGTAAAGTCCAGAAAAGTGAATTTTAACTAAAAACTAATAAAAATATACTAAAAACTAACTAGATCATACTAAAAACATACTAAAAACAATGCCAAAAAGCGTATAAATTATCCGCTCATCACAACACCAAACTTAATTTGTTGCTTGTCCCCAAGCAACTGAAAATCAAATAAGATAAAAAGAAGAGAATATACTATAGACTCCAAATTATCAATGAAACTTAGCTCCAAATTAGATGAGCGGGACTAGTAGCTTTTTGCCTCCGAACAGTTTTGGCATCTCACTCTATCCTTTGAAACTCAGAATGATTGGCTTCTTTAGGAACTCAGAATCCAGATAGTGTTATTGATTCTCCTAGTTAAGTATGATGATTCTTGAACACAGCTACTTATTGAGTCTTGGCTGTGGCCCAAAGCACTCTGTCTTCCAGTATTACCACCGGATACATACATGCCATAGACACATAATTGGGTGAACCTTTTCAGATTGTGACTCAGCTTTGCTAGAGTCCCCAATTAGAGGTGTCCAGGGTTCTTAAGCACACTCTTTTTGCCTTGGATCACAACTTTATTTCTTTCTTTTTCTTTCTTTTTCTCTTTCTCTCTCTTTTTTTTTTTCGTTTTCTTTTCTTCTCTTTTTTTTGTATTCACTGCTTTTTCTTGCTTCAAGAATCATTTTTATGATTTTTCAGATCCTCAGTAACATGTCTCCTTTTTCATCATTCTTTAAAGAGCCAATAATTTTAACATTCATGAACAACAAATTCACAAGACATATGCACTGTTCAAGCATACATTCGGAAAACACAAAGTATTGTCACCACATCAAACTAATTAAGCTAGTTTTAAAGATGAATTCGAAACCCTGTACTTCTTGTTCTTTTGTGATAAAAACAGTTTTCTTTTAAGAAAGGTGATGGATTCATAGGACATTCATAACTTTAAGGCATAGACACTAAGACTCTAATGATCATAAGACACAAACATAGATAAACATAAAGCATAATTTTTCGAAAAACAGAAAATTAAAGAACAAGGAGATTAAAGAACGGGTCCACCTTAGTGATGGCGGCTTGTTCTTCCTCTTGAAGATCCTATGGAGTGCTTGAGCTCCTCAATGCCTCTTCCTTGTCTTTGTTGCTCCTCTCTCATGATGAGAGGGGTCTCTTGTTTGCTCCATCTTTTTCTTAGTGATGGGCTTGAGGTCATGCCTTCTCAGTTGAACCGGCTTCCCTCTTGAATTTCTCTTCCATTGGGTGTCCTCTTCACAGATATCTATGAGGACTTGGTCCAACCTTTTGATCAAAGTTGACCCTTCTTCATGGCCACAACCTCATAGAAGTGGTCTTGATGCACTCTTGAGATGAATCTCCCCATCTCTCATGACTCGGAGGTAGAAGCTTTTGCCTTCCCTTTCCTCTTTCTAGAGGTTTCTCCGGCCATGGATGCCATAAATGGTTATGGAAAAACAAAAAGCAATGCTTTTACCACACCAAACTTAAAAGGTTTGCTCGTCCTCGAGCAAAAGAAGAAAGAAGAGAGTAGAAGAAGAAGAAATTTGGAGAGGAGAGGGAGATGGCTTTGTGGTTCGGCCATAAGGGGAAGAAGTGGTGTTTTATGAAGGATGGATGTGAGTGGTGAAGAGAAAGAGATGTTGAGGTGATTGGTGAATGGGTGAAGAAGAAGAGAGAGTGGTGGGGTTGGTTGGGGATCCTGTGGGGTCCACAGATCCTGAGGTGTCAAGGAAAAGTCATCCCTGCACCAAATGGCACTCAAAATCACGTTTTGAGGCATTTCTGGCGTTAAACGCCGGGCTGGTGCCCATTCCTGGCGTTTAACGCCAGGTTCTTGCCCTTTTCTGGCGTTTAACGCCAGTCTGGTGCCCCTTTCTGGCGTTAAACGCCCAGAAGGGTGCCAGACTGGGCGTTAAACGCCCAACTGCTAGCCTCACTGGCGTTTAAACGCCAGTGAGTTCTTCCTCCAGGGTGTGCTGTTTTTCTTCCTGTTTTTCATTTTGTTTTTGCTTTTTCAATTGATTTTGTGACTTCTTATGATCATCAACCTACAAAAAAAACATAAAATAACAAAAGAAAATACATAAAATATAATCATTGGGTTGCCTCCCAACAAGCGCTTCTTTAATGTCGGTAGCTTGACAGAGGGCTCTCATGGAGCCTCACAGATACTCAGAGCAATGTTGGAACCTCCCAACACCAAACTTAGAGTTTGAATGTGGGGGTTCAACACCAAACTTAGAGTTTGGTTGTGGCCTCCCAACACCAAACTTAGAGTTTGACTGTGGGGGCTCTTCTTGACTCTGATTTGAGAGAAGCTCTTCATGCTTCATCTCTATGGTGACAGAGGGATATCCTTGAGCCTTAAACACAAAGGATTCTTCATTCACTTGAATGATCAGTTCACCTCTATCAACATCAATCACAGCCTTTGCTGTGGCTAGGAAAGGTCTGCCAAGGATGATGGTTTCATCCATGCATTTCCCAGTCTCTAGAACTATGAAATCAGTAGGGATGTAATGGTCTTCAATCTTAACCAAAACATTCTCTACAAGTCCATAAGCTTGTTTTCTTGAGTTGTCTGCCATCTCTAGTGAGATTCTTGCAGCTTGTACCTCAAAGATCCTTAGCTTCTCCATTACTGAGAGAGGCATGAGGTTTACACTTGACCCTAAGTCACACAGAGCCTTCTTGAAGGTCATGGTGCCTATGGTACAAGGTATGGAAAACTTCCCAGGGTCTTGTCTCTTTTGAGGTAATTTCTGCCTAGACAAGTCATCCAGTTCTTTGGTGAGCAAAGGAGGTTCATCCTCCCAAGTCTCATTTCCAAATAACTTGTCATTTAGCTTCATGATTGCTCCAAGGTATTTAGCAACTTGCTCTTCAGTGACATACTCATCCTCTTCAGAGGAAGAATACTCATCAGAGCTCATGAAAGGCAAAAGTAAGTCCAATGGAATCTCTATGGTCTCATTTTGAGCCTCAGATTCCCATGGTTCCTCATTGGGGAACTCAGTGGAGGCCAGTGGACGTCCATTGAGGTCTTCCTCAGTGGCATTCACTGCCTCTCCCTCCTCTCCAAATTCGGCCATGTTGATGGCCTTGCACTCTCCTTTTGGATTTTCTTCTGTATTGCTTGGGAGAGTACTTGGAGGGAGTTCAGTAACTTTCTTGCTCAGCTGTCCCACTTGTGCCTCCAAATTCTTAATGGAAGACCTTGTTTCAGTCATGAAACTTTGAGTGGTTTTGATTAGATCAGAGACCATGGTTGCTAAGTCAGAGTGGTTCTGCTTAGAATTCTCTGTCTGTTGCTGAGAAGATGATGGAAAAGGCTTGCCATTGCTAAACCTGAAACCTTGTTGAGGTTTCTCTTGATTCTTCCATGAGAAATTTGGATGTTTTTTCCATGAAGAATTATAGGTGTTTCCATAGGGTTCTCCCATGTAATTCACCTCTTCTATTGAAGGGTTCTCAGGATCATAAGCTTCTTCTTCAGATGAAGCATCCTTAGTACTGCTTGGTGCATTTTGCATTTCAGACAGACTTTGAGAAATCAAATTGACTTGTTGAGTCAATATTTTATTCTGAGCCAATATGGCATTCAGAGCATCAATCTCAAGAACTCCTTTCTTCTGACTTGTCCCATTGTTCACAGGATTCCTTTCAGAAGTGTACATGAATTGGTTATTTGCAACCATTTCAATGAGCTCTTGAGCCTCTGTAGGCGTCTTCTTCAAATGAAGAGATCCTCCAGCAGAGCTATCCAAAGACATCTTGGATAGTTCAGAGAGGCCATCATAGAAAATACCTATGATGCTCCATTCAGAAAGCATGTCAGATGGACATTTTCTGATTAATTGTTTGTATCTTTCCCAAGCTTCATAGAGGGGTTCTCCATCCTTCTGTCTGAAGGTTTGGACTTCCACTCTAAGCTTACTCAATTTTTGAGGTGGGAAGAACTTTGCCAAGAAGGCATTGACTAGCTTTTCCCAAGAGTCCAGGCTTTCTTTAGGTTGAGAGTCCAACCATATTCTAGCTCTGTCTCTTACAGCAAAAAGGGAATAGCATCAGTCTGTAGACCTCAGGGTCAACCCCATTAGTCTTGACTGTGTCACAGATTTGTAAGAACTCAGCTAAAAACTGATGAGGATCTTCCAATGGAAGTCCATGGAACTTGCAATTCTGTTGCATTAGAGAAACTAATTGAGGCTTAAGCTCAAAGTTGTTTGCTCCAATGGCAGGGATAGAGATGCTTCTCCCATAGAAGTCGGGAGTAGGTGCAGTAAAGTCACCAAGCACCTTCCTTGCATTGTTGGCATTGTTGTTATTTTCGGCTGCCATGGGTTCTTCTTCTTTGAAGATTTCTGTTAGGTCCTCTACAGAGAGTTGTGCCTTAGCTTCTCTTAGCTTTCGCTTCAAGGTCCTTTCAGGTTCAGGGTCAGTTTCAACAAGAATGCCTTTGTCTTTGTTCCTGCTCATATGAAAGAGAAGAAAACAAGAAAATATGGAATCCTCTATGTCACAGTATAGGAGATTCCTTGAGGTGTCAGAGGAAAAGAAAAGTAGAAGACAGAAGTAGAAAATTCGAACTTATCAAAGAAGATGGAGTTCGAATTTTGCATTAAGGAATAGAGTTAGTTCATAAATAGAAGGATGTGAGAAGAAGGGAAGTAATTTTCGAAAATTAAGTAAAAGATTTTGAAAACATTTTGAAAAACACTAATTGATTTTCGAAAACAAAAGTGGGAAAGAAGTAAAGTGATTTTTGAAAAAGATTTTGAAATTAGAAATTAAAAAGATTTGATTGAAAACTATTTTGAAAAAGATGTGATTAAAAAGATATGATTGAAAAGTTATGGTTTTAAAAAAAATATGATTGAAAAGGTATGATTTGAAAACAATTTTAAAAGATATGATTTTAAAAATTAATGACTTGCCTAACAAGAAAAGATATGATTCAAACATTAAACCTTTCTCAACAGAAAAGGCAACATGCTTAAAATGTTCAATCAAATCATTAATTGTTAGTAAGTATCTTTGAAAAAGGAAAAAAATTGATTTTGAAAACAAAATCTTCCCCCTAGCACCATCCTGGCGTTAAACGCCCAGAATGGTATCCATTCTGGCGTTTAACGCCCAAACTACTACCCTTTTGGGCGTTAAACGCCTAGCCAGGCACCCTGGCTGGCGTTTAAACGCCAGTCTGTCTTCTTCACTGGGCATTTTCGAATGCCCAGCTTTTTCTGTGTGATTCCTCTGTAGTATGTTCTGAATCTTCAATTCTCTGTATCACTGACTTGAAAAGACACAAATTAAAAATATTTTTGGATTTTTAATAATAAGGAATAATCAAAATGCAACTAATATCAAATAACAATGCATGCAAGACACCAAACTTAGCAGTTTGTATACCCTTGACACTAACAAATTGAGAATGCATATAACAAAACACTCAAGTCAATAGAATTCAAAGATCAAAACAAGGAAATCATCAAGAACAACTTGAAGATCAATGAGGACACATGCATGAATGCAATAAGAACAGAAACATGCAATTGATACTAGACTTAAGATGAGACTCTAGACTCAAACAAGACATATTTTTGGATTTTATGATTTTGTAAATTTTTTTTTATGCTTTTTCGAAAATTAAGTGAAAAGGAAAATAAAGGTATCAAAATTCTTAATGAGAATTCCAGGAATCATGCAATGTTAGTCTAAAGCTTTAGTCTAAAGGAATTAGACATGGCCGGCCAAGCTTCAGCAGGACATTGCATTCAAGAGCTAAATTGATGAAAATCAATCAGCTTTGGTGATGATAAGAACATCACCTTGAAACACTAGAATTCATCCTTAAAGAGCTCTGAAAAAAAAATACCTAATCTAAGCAACAAGATGAACCGTCAGTTGTCCATACACAAGAACAATCCCCGGCAACGGCGCCAAAAACTTGGTGCGCGAAATTGTGATTCACTACACAACTTTGCACAACTAACCAGCAAGTGCACTGGGTCGTCCAAGTAATACCTTACGCGAGTAAGGGTCGATCCCACGGAGATTGGTGGTATGAAGCAAGCTATGGTCACCTTGTAAATCTCAGTCAGGCAGACTCAATTGGGTATAGATGATGAATAAAGCATAAAGATAAAGATAGAGATACTTATGTATATCATTGGTGAGAGCTTCAGATAAGCGTATGAAGATGCCTTCCCTTCCGTCTCTCTGCTTTCCTACTGTCTTCATCCAATCCTTCTTACTCCTTTCCATGGCAAGCTTGTGTAGGGTTTCACCGTTGTCAGTGGCTACCTCCCATCCTCTCAGTGAAAATACGTCCCTGATGCTCTGTCACAGCATAGGCTAATCATCTGTCGGTTCTCGGTCAGGCGCGGAATAGAATCCAGTGATTCTTTTGCGTCTGTCACTAACGCCCCGCCTTTCGGAGTTTGAAGCACGTCACAGTCATTCAATCATTGAATCCTACTCAGAATACCACAGACAAGGTTTAGACCTTCCGGATTCTCTTGAATGCCGCCATCAGTTCTCGCCTATACCACGAAGATTCCGGTTAAAGAATCCAAGAGATATTCACTAGAGCCTCGTATGCTTGTAGAACAAGAGTGGTTGTCAGTCACTTTGTTCATGAGTGAGAATGATGATGAGTGTCACAGATCATCACATTCATCAAGTTGAAGAACAAGTGATATCTTGGACAAAGAACAAGCGGAATTGAATAGAAGAACAATAGTAATTGCATTAATACTCGAGGTACAGCAGAGCTCCACACCTTAATCTATGGTGTGTAGAAACTCCACCGTTGAAAATACATAAGAACAAAAGTGATCATTGGTTTCGGCCCCAAAGAGGGAACCAGAAGAACCAAGATGAAAAATACAATAGTAAAAGGTCCTACTTATAGAAAACTAGTAGCCTAAGGTGTACAAAGATGAGTAAAAGACATAAAAATCTACTTCCGGGCCCACTTGGTGTGTGCTTGGGCTGAGCAATGAAGCATTTTCGTGTAGAGACTCTTCTTGGAGTTAAACGCCAGCTTTTATGCCAGTTTGGGCGTTTAACTCCCAATTAGGTGCCAGTTCCGGCGTTTAACGCTGGAATTTCTTGAGGTGACTTTGAACGCCGGTTTGGGCCATCAAATCTTGGGAAAAGTATGGACTATCATATATTGCTGGAAAGCCCAGGATGTCTACTTTCCAACGCCGTTGAGAGCGCGCCAATTGGGCTTCTGTAGCTCTAGAAAATCCACTTCGAGTGCAGGGAGGTCAGAATCCAACAGCATCTGCAGTCCTTTTCAGTCTCTGGATCAGATTTTTGCTCAGATCCCTCAATTTCAGCCAGAAAATACCTGAAATCACAGAAAAACACACAAACTCATAGTAAAGTCCAGAAAAGTGAATTTTAACTAAAAACTAATAAAAATATACTAAAAACTAACTAGATCATACTAAAAACATACTAAAAATAATGCCAAAAAGCGTATAAATTATCCGCTCATCAAATATGCACACCCAAACAATGTCACATAGATGCATATGATGCATGCCTGTCCCTAGTGGCTGATGATATCATCTGTCGGTTATATAGCCAACCCGACACGTCCTGGTAGCTAACCATGGACAGAAACACCCATCGCGAAGCAAGTAGGTTTGAGCTACAACCCCATTGCTACTACCCCTCAACCCAGAGCCAGTGAAATAACCACTACTGCGGCTACTACCCAGGCGGGTGTTTAAAAGCTCAACCTGGAGCGAGTGGAATCACCACTACTACCGCTACTACCCAGGCGTCACAGTCTCTGACCTGGAGCAAGTGGGACGAACCACAACCCTTGCTACTACCCAAGTATCTCAAGCATATATTCACTCAGTCCCAGCCATGGATCAACATCCATCTCAGCCATTCGGCTTAAATTCATAATTCATAGTCAGCCATACGGCCCATAACTCATTCAGTAATCAGCCATAAATCAATATCATACACAGCCATTCCGGCTCACGGTTCAATCCAGAACCAGCCAATATTCATAATCATACACAGCCATTCCGGTCCATAACAAAACAGCACTTCCACCATTCAACATCATCAAATTCATAAAACTGGCATTTAAGCCATAAATCACTTTTCTCAAGCCATTTCACTTTGAAATCAAATTTCAACTCTTTTCAGCCTTGGCTTTAAAGATTTCATTTCTCAAATCATCTCAGGCTCATAAGCCAAATTTACTCAAAGTGAGTTCTCTTTTTAAAACAAAGCCACTCTCGGCATTCTCTTTCCAAAACTTCCAAAACCATGGTAAGTTAAGGATTTATTTCAAAGTATTCAAAATCACCCATCCAACAATGGGACTTTATAACCAAAAGTTTCCCAGCAGAGTCCCAAGTCTTTAGGGGAGAATAATAAAACTCAATTCGCCAAATTCATTTAAATTCATTAAAACCTTGGCTTTCCGTTTTGAGTAATAAAATAGGATCTAAGCCAAACCGAGTCACGTAATCATTTACTTCTTTCAAAGCCGTTTCCTTTACTTAGGCAAAACCAACTTCAACCCCCATGATAAATTCTAGAACGTTTCAACTATTCAAAATTTTTTTAGTCTTGCAAGAATTCAAAATTCAAAGAATACTTAAAACATTTCTCAAAACATTTCAAGATGAGACTTGTCAATAGGCATTCAGGTTCTTTCAAAGTCATTGAAACTTATCTAATTGAAACCCTCAAGTCAAATTCAAAGGCATTGCCCTTGTCACATTTAAAACATCTTAAAAACATAAGTTTCATCTAAGTAACTTTCTCCTGAAAGAGATACAATGCCTTTCTTAAGAAGCAAGACTAAATCACAATTTCCTCTTTAATAATTCATTTCAAAAGCATGAATCATCCTTTTCTTGATAATTCAAATAAAATAGTAGAAGTCTTTAACCCGTCATTTCTCCATAAAAAAATCAATAAAGACTCGAATTTTATAGAAATTTCGGCAGCACCTCCCCTAAAACTTGGACTTTTGCCACCCGGTTCGGGTCCCAACTAAACCGCTTTTCATTCCTTTTCAACAGCTCAAAACCAGAAATCAATTCAAAAGCAAGCTAAAACCAACAGTCGCCTCAGTGGCATATCTCAAGGAAACCATTTCAAAATCAACTCAATATCAACCGATTTAACTCATTTCCAAAGTTTAAAAGAATCGGTTCAGCAATAAATCATTTATCAAAGACCAAATTAATTAAAGCAACCCAGGCTGAATTTCAAGAGTATTCTATCTTTCGCATCATCAAAATAATTGACTCAATCCAAATCAATCCTCAACGGATTAAACTCATATTTCAAATCTTTAAAGAATCAACTTGAAAAGCATTCTGTTTCACAAAACCACACAACAATCCGTTCATCAAAACCAAATAATAAGCCATTCAAACATATAATTACATTCATCCAGGATAATCAACATCACATAAGACTTATACAATCACCAAACACATTATCTCACATCAGTATCTATATGTAATAATTCCGACATATAAAATATAGTTTTTGGAAAGCGCCCCTACCTCAAAACGCAATTCCATAACCCAAATGCCTCATCGAGTCCTTTCCGTCTCAAACCGAACTGACGGCAACCAAAACCTCAGCTCCAAGCCACTTTTGCAACAGTCTCAACAACTCTAATCGCAATATACAACAACCGAACTCAATCTCAGCAATTAACGCCATAACCTCAGCGTATGCTAACAGAACAGTAACCAAAAGACTTTCAAATCAAAAATGTTTATCGACCCAAAGGAGAAACGGCTGAACCAAAACGGCGGCGGTCTCCGAACCGGTTCGGCGGCAGCCCAACAGCCACCTCAAGCGGCAGCGGCGACCGGACTCCGGCAATGGTGCCTGGAACCCACATACAGAGATGATAAAGCTTCCAGAATCTTAAACGAATGGAAACCAAATTCAAAACCCTTACCGGCAGAGTTTCTGGCGACGGCAGTGGGGTTTTCCTGGCGGCCAGGCACGGCGGCGTGGTTCCCTCCTCTGATAGTGACACCTTTCTCCAACGATGGTGGTTCTCCGGCGACGGCACCAGCCACAATAGGGACGTCGGTGGTGAGACCCCAACCGCGACGAGCTTCACAGCAGCAGAGCAAGCACGATTGACGACGGTGCGACTGGAGATCACGGCACGTACGGTGGCGACGCGGCTGGAGGTGACGGCGATGCTGGCGACGTGAAAGGGCTCCGACGCGGTGGCTGGACCTTAGCTCGGCCTCAGATCCGCTCTCTCCTTCGCGCGTCTCTCCTTCCCGCGCGGTCTCCTCGGCGCTGGTGCAGACGGCGACGCAACACGATGGCTGTCCTGGGCGGCGCGGTGGCGACTAGGGACTGGGTGCGACTCTAGTGGTGATGGCGAGGCAGAACGAAGACCCAGCAGTGGCTACCCTGTCTCGCGTGCCCTGGCTCGCGCTCTTCCTCTCTTCGTGAAGTGGCGGCAATAGTGGCTCCTTACCGGCGCTGTTCCTCCCGTCTCCCCTCTCCTTCCCGTTTCCTCCTAACCCCTTTCTTTCTTTTGCTTCATGCTGCAGCCGTTGCTACGTTTTGGTTTGGGAAAGGGAAGGCGTTTGTTTGCTGCTGGGTTGGGTGAGAAGGGGATCGTGTCATGGGTTAGGGTTTTCTTTTTTTATTAGGGTTAGGGGCATTTTAGTAATTTCACTTAAAAATAGGGATAATATAGTAATTAGAAATAAATTCTAATCCAATAATAATATTGTATAAAATACTATTTGTTCATCAACTTTACAATTATTTTCAATAAAATGCCCAAATCAAATAATAAGAAATAATATACTTACTTTCTTCATTTTCCAAAATAGCAGTATTAATATTTATAATATTAGTTACTTAATCTAAAACATATAAAATCCTTATTATTTCATAACTATCAACTTTATAATTCAAATATAGAAAATAATCCAATAATTATAAAATTGGATAATAACCATAACTTATCTCAAATCCAATAAATCAAAACTTGCCTTAATTATCTTTAATAAAATAATTTCTGAAATTAAGGTTATAAATAACTATATGATTTGAGACTTGATCATAAAAAGACTTTTCAAAGGTTCTGATTTTTACATTCTACCCACCTTATAAAAATTTTCGCCCTCGAAAATTGTTATAAAACAAAAGAAATTTCATATCAGTTCACCCTTGAATACATTTAAGGAAGAAGCAAAAATATCTCAAAAATATAAACATATATACGATTTTCAAATACTTGGGTGGTCGTATGCATAAGGATACAAAGGTAGGAGTGTGATTGCAAGGCAAACATTACAAGATAGGCTCAATGCACAAGGTCACATAATCTCAAGACTTTACAAAAACTTGAGGTGACAAAATAGGGTGCAAACCAAGATAGGCGTCCACAAAACTAGGCGGTAATCAATGTGACATAAAGGCTACCAAAACAGGTTGGTAATAAAACAACAGCTACAACGTTCGGCGACAAATTTCGTTCCTACCTTCGAACCTCAACATCCCAACTCCACCGATCACTTTACAACCTCATAACTGATCATGGGCCTAACACCCGCAAGCTCGTTTGCAAGGGACAAAACACCCACGACTCATAACGTTGTACACCTACCGCTTCACCTCCCATGTACACATATCACGTCTTAAAGAACTAACACATCGTGTTAGTACGTCTACAAGTCGCACGTGATATCAAAACAATTCTCGAGTCTACTTAGAAGGATACCAGATTCAGAAAGGAAAGACATATGTCAAGAATAATACTCATAGATTTGGGAGAATGTATCCAATCCAGGTAAACAAAGACACTCAACCAATGAATTTTGCTAGAAATAAATCGATTGACAACTTCAAAGATAACCCTTGAATCAAAGAAATCCAATAGGATCAACAAGGAGAAGGATCAGCGCATTAGTTTGAAACAAATTCAAGCTGAGTCGAAGAAGTATGAGGTTTATAGAGAAGAATCTCTCAAACCAAAGACAAAGCCCACAGAACTTCAAGAGCACGATTAAAATCACTCCCGAATACATTGTTCATAAAAGAATTGAAAACTTGCAAAAATCACTTTGCAGTCTGAAAGAGAAGTTAAACAACAAACATCCTTCAAGAGAGTAACAAAGTATAAACATGGCTTTGCTCTAATTCAATTTCATGTTGAAGTAGATTATGTATAGTTTTAAAAACAAAATGCACACAAGTTTGGCTAAGAGCCAAAAATTTTCCTCAATATGTTAGAAAGATAATTAGATGCACAACCTAACCAAAAGCAATCATAAAACTAGGAAGAGAAATCAAATGCTTGTTCAAAAATTTCCAAAGTCCATATTCAAACAAGCGTGCATAACATTTATAGCGAGGACAAAAGAGGAAGTTAAACTCTCTTTAGAAAAGAAATTCCGAGGTAAAATTTTGCTTACAATCTGGTAAAGAAACAAGCGGTGCGTTACAAACGAACTAGTTTTCATTAAACAAGGAAACTTTTCAAAGCCTCATCTAAAATAGCGCACGTCAACTTTAAAATAATTTTGTCAAAAATTGAACAATGATTTCAATCTTAATCAAGCAACAGAAAATAAATTCCGTTTAGAATTTCTTCAAAGAGAATTCAAAACTTCTTTAAAAGTTCAAAACAAGACTCCAAAGTGTTCTTGAAATCACCATCTCAAAAGGATATTCAAGAAAATTAGGATGTACTTTAAAGGAGACAAGCCATGCAAGAAAGGGTTTTAAATCAAAGTAGTTCAAACAAGATTCACTAGTCGTGAGACATCCAACAAGCTTCCAATTGACCCAAAAGAAAAAGCTGTAGGAAAAGACAACTCAATCATTAGTAATTTCTCAAGGATAAATCTTTGACTAAAAACTCTTGTAGAGATAATGAGAGGTAAATGATGCATTATTCTGAAACGAATCAAACTGACTCATATAAGAATGAGATTCACAAGATTGGATAAACCAAGATCAATGGTAATGCTCACAAGATGTAAGAGATTAGTTAAAAACAAAGTCAAGTATGACATTCATAGAGATGAAAGGTTTAATAAAGAATTTAGTCCATTTATAAGAAGAAAGCTATGAGTCCAACATTTTCAAAAGAATAACAATGGCATAAACAATGTGGTATGCTAAATCAAACTCAATTCAAGATAAATTAAGTGAAGTTTATCAAACGAACTCAACCAGGATAAAAGTGAAAAATCCTCTTTTTCCAAAATTTTGAAAAATACCCAAATACATAATCAAATGAGGATGTGCATTGGAACTATAGTAAAATTACTAGAAAGTCAAATTGTAATTTAAGGTAAATGCAGTTCCACAAACCAATAAAAGTACATGCAAGGTATTAGAAATAAATAGTTGTTAAACTGTATAACAAATCTTCAAAGTTCCACATATAGATAAGTGTATATCTAGTCAACAGCAATTTTTATAAAAATCTCAAAATTGGCTGTAATCACTGTCAAGTAAGAGAAAAATTGAATTGACAAGTTCTCCAAAAATGGATTCGGAATCCAGAGAAAAATGCACAGCGCATTAGGACAAGTCCAAAGCCATATCAAAGGATACATGAATCAAGAGGAACTCAAACAGAGAAAGATAGATACAACAAGGATTTCAAACAAGCATATGCACTTAAGATCAAACAAGAATGCATATGAATAGAGGAATAAAGTTGAAACATCAAACTACTTTTCCAAAGGATTAGCAAACAAAAACTTCAAGTTAGGATACGAAAGAACAGGTTGACTCGAGCAAAATCCAAGATATACAACTGAATAGCCTCGAGAAATAGTTTCTATCGTTCCCAAAACCCGCGATTCGCTTTACTCAAAACTCATATATCGCCGATGATAACCCATTAGTGCCTTCATATACATAATTCACTAGTATTAAGCCGGCCAAACTTAATACCAAGAATTATGCAATCCAAGACTAACAGCGTTAATCAATAGACCGTCATATGCATAAAGCTCTAATTATCGTCATTCGACAAGACCTAATACATGACAAACGCTCAGAGTATGCAACTAAAGCATAGTCGGTCCATTCCTCAGGCTCTACAGGAAAGACCGCTCTGATACCATAATGTAACACCCTAACTACCAAAGCTCACGCTTCCGGCTGCGCAACTCTGATAGATCGGACATTACGACGACACATATACTATTTAATACTAAAATATGAGCCTGTTTAAAACTTTTTACCGCAATATCGCTCCCAAGATACTTCATTCGATAACGTACATCCATAGATATCATACAACTTACAAAACTCATAAAGAGTACATCCATATATATACATATACATATAAATAAATAATATTACAAACATTAACCAATACAATTCCTATCCCACTTACTGATTATATCAAGATAAAGGCGAGGGTACAATAAACCATAACTGAAACAATACAGAGCATCACAACAACAATTATATAAGCTCTTCGTAACTTCTGCACCCATATCCTGAAAGGGAAAAAATGTAGGGGGGTGAGAACATCATCCTCGAAAGGGTTCTCAGTAGAGGGCTTTTGGGAATTACTGTAATAGGATCGTGAAGATAAACCGTACCAGTGATTAATAACCGTCTTATGCCTCTTTTCAAAAACAACGGTTTACAATAAAAGAGAAATCTGAAATCCTTTTCCGAAAGAGAAACCATTCAATTCTCAAAAACTCAAAAGTCTTTCAAAACGGTTTATCTACGCCAAACCAAAATAGCCTTTCATATTTATTCCAAACCAGAAACAAAAAAACCAAAATCAATCATCGGTTCATCTCATTCCATCCATGGCCCTAGGCCCAAACAATCCATCCATCAACCAATCACCACAGTCCAACAGAGTCCCAGATGCAAACACAGATAGGAAGTTCAAACACAAACAAAAAGTTACAACAAGTAGAACAATTAGCAGTTAATCACAAAGGCAAACCACGTACAATATGCACACCCAAACAATGTCACATAGATGCATATGATGCATGCCTTTCCCTAGTGGCTGATGATATCATCTATCAGTTATATAGCCAACCCGACACGTCCTGGTAGCTAACCAGGACAGAAACACCCATCGCAGAGCAAGTAGGTTTGAGCTACAACTCCATTGCTACTATCCGCTCAACCCAGAGCCAGTGAAATAACCACTACTGCGGCTACTACCCAGGCGGGTGTTTAAAAGCTCAACCTGGAGCAAGTGGAATCATCACTACTACCGCTATTACCCAGGCGTCACAGTCTCTGACCTGGAGCAAGTGGGACGAACCACAACCCTTGCTACTACCCAGGTATCTCAAGCATATATTCATTCAGTCCCAGCCATGGATCAACATCCATCCCAGCCATCCGGCTTAAATTCATAATTCATAGTCAGCCATACGGCCCATAACTCATTTAGTAATCAGCCATAAATCAATATCATACACAGCCATTCCGGCTCACGGTTCAATCCAGAACCAGCCAATATTCATAATCATACACAGCCATTCCGGCCCATAACAAAACAACACTTCCACCATTCAACATCATTGGTGCACGAAATTGCAATAACACTTTTGCAATCCCGCACAACTAACCAGCAAGTGCACTGGGTCGTCCAAGTAATACCTTGCGTGAGCAAGGGTCGATCCCACGGAGATTGTCGGCTTGAAGCAAGCTATGGTTATCTTGTAAATCTTAGTCAGGATATCAGGAGTTATCAGGATTGATTGTAAAAAGCAAAAGAACATGAAAAAGGTACTTGTTTTGCAGTAATGGAGAATAGGCTGAGGCTTTGGAGATGCTCCATATTCCGAATCTCTGCTTTCCTACTGTCATCTTCATCAAACACGCAAGGCTCCTTCCATGGCAAGCTATATGTAGGGTTTCACCGTTGTCAATGGCTACCTCCCATCCTCTCAGTGAAAATACGTCCCTGATGCTCTGTCACAGCATAGGCTAATCATCTGTCGGTTCTCAATCAGGCCGGAATAGAATCCAGTGATTCTTTTGCGTCTGTCACTAACGCCCCGCCTTCAGGAGTTTGAAGCACGTCACAGTCATTCAATCATTGAGTCCTACTCAGAATACCACAGACAAGGTTTAGACCTTCCGGACTCTCTTGAATGCCGCCATCAGTTCTAGCTTATACCACGAAGATTCCGATTAAAGAATCCAAGAGACATCTACTTAATCTAAGGTAGAACAGAGGTGGTTGTCAGGCACATGTTCATAGTTGAGAATGATGATGAGTGTCACGGATCATCACATTCATCCGGGTTAAGAGCAAGTGATATCTTAGAATGGAAACAAGCATGATTGAATAAGAAACAGTAGTAATTGCATTAATCCATCAAGACACAGCAGAGCTCCTCACCCCCATCCATGGGGTTTAGAGACTCATGCCGTGGAAGGTACAAGAAACGTGTAAAAAGTGTTATGAGGTCATAAGGTTCCATTTACAATGTCAAAAGATCCTATAAATAGTAAACTAGTATCCTAAGGTTTACAGAAATGAGTAAATGACAGAAAAATCCACTTCAGGGCCCACTTGGTGTGTGCTTGGGCTGAGCATTGAAGCTTTTATGTGTAGAGACGTTTTCTGGAGTTAAACGCCAGCTTTCATGCCAGTTTGGGTGTTTAACTCTAAGTTTTATGCCAGTTCCGGCGTTTAACGCTGGAATTTCTGATGCTGATTTGCTACGCCAGTTTGGGCCATCAAATCTTGGGCAAAGTATGGACTATCATATATTGCTGGAAAGCCCAGGATGTCTACTTTCCAATGCCGTTGAGAGCGCGCCAATTGGGCTTCTGTAGCTCCAGAAAATCCACTTCGAGTGCAGGGAGGTCAGAATCCAACAACATCTGTAGTCCTTTTCAGTCTCTGGATCAGATTTTTGCTCAGAACCTTCAATTTCAGCCAGAAAATATCTGAAATCACAGAAAAATACACAAACTCATAGTAAAGTCCAGAAAAGTGAATTTTAACTAAAAACTAATGAAATTATACTAATAACTCAACTAAAACTACCAAAAACATACTAAAAACAATGCCAAAAAGCATACAAATTATCCGCTCATCAATCATCAAATTCATAAAACCAGCATTTAAGCCATAAATCACTTTTCTCAAGCCATTTCACTTTGAAATCAAATTTCAACTCTTTTCAGCCTTGGCTTTAAAGATTTCATTTCTCAAATCATCTCAGGCTCATAAGCCAAATTTACTCAAAGTGAGTTCTCTTTTTAAAACAAAGCCACTCTCAGCATTCTCTTTCCAAAACTTCCAAAACCATGGTAAGTTAAGGATTTATTTCAAAGTATTCAAAATCACCTATCCAACAATGGGACTTTATAACCAAAAGTTTCCCAGTCCCAAGTCTTTAGGGGAGAATAATAAAACTCAATTCGCCAAATTCATTTAAATTCATTAAAACCTTTGCTTTTTGTTTTGAGTAATAAAATAGGATCTAAGCCAAACCGAGTCACGTAATCATTTACTTCTTTCAAAGCCGTTTCCTTTACTTAGGCAAAACCAACTTCAACCCCATGATAAATTCTAGAACGTTTCAACTGTTCAAAATTGTTTTAGTCTTGCAAGAATTCAAAATTCAAAGAATACTTAAAACATTTCTCAAAACATTTCAAGATGAGACTTGTCAATAGGCATTCAGGTTCTTTCAAAATCATTGAAACTTCTTTAATTGAAACCCTCAAGTCAAATTCAAAGGCATTGCCCTTGTCACATTTAAAACATCTTAAAAACATAAGTTTCATCTAAGTAACTTTCTCCTGAAAGTGATACAATGCCTTTCTTAAGAAGCAAGACTAAATCACAATTTCCTCTTTAATAATTCATTTCAAAAGCATGAATCATCCTTTTCTTGATAATTCAAATAAAATAGTAGAAGTCTTTAACCCGTCATTTCTCTATAAAACATTCAATAAAGACTCGGATTTTATAGAAATTTCGGCAGCACCTCCCCTAAAACTTGGACTTTTGCCACCCGGTTCGGGTCCCAACTAAACCGCTTTTCATTCCTTTTCAACAGCTCAAAACCAGAAATCAATTCAAAAGCAAGCTAAAACCAACAGTCGCCTCAGTGGCATATCTCAAGGAAACCATTTCAAAATCAACTCAATATCAACCGATTTAACTCATTTCCAAAGTTTAAAAGAATCGGTTCAGCAATAAATCATTTATCAAAGACCAAATTAATTAAAGCAACCCAGGCTGAATTTCAAGAGTATTCTATCTTTCACATCACCAAAATAATTGACTCAATCCAAACCAATCCTCAACGGATTAAACTCATATTTCAAATCTTTAAAGAATCAACTTGAAAAGCATTCTGTTTCACAAAACCACACAACAATCCGTTCATCAAAACCAAATAATAAGCCATTCAAACATATAATTACATTCATCCAGGATAATCAACATCACATAAGGCTTATACAATCACCAAACACATTATCTCACATCAGTATCCATATGTAATAATTCTGACATATAAAATATAGTTTTTGGAAAGCGCCCCTACCTCAAAACGCAATTCCATAACCCAAATGCCTCATCGAGTTCTTTCCGTCTCAAACCGAACTGACAGCAACCAAAACCTCAGCTCCAAGCCACTTTCGCAACAGTCTCAACAACTCTAATCGCAATATACAACAACCGAACTCAATCTCAGTAATTAACGCCACAACCTCAGCGTATGATAACAGAACAGTAACCAAAAGACTTTCAAATCGAAAATGTTTACCGACCCAAAGGAGAAACGGCTGAACCGAAACGGCGGCGGTCTCCGAACCGGTTCGGCGGCAGCCCAACAGCCACCTCAAGCGGCAGCGGCGACCAGACTCCGGCAATGGTGCCTGGAACCTACATACAGAGACGATAAAGCTTCCAGAATCTTAAACGAATGAAAACCATTCAAAACCCTTACCGGCAGAGTTTCTGGCGACGGCAGCGGGGTTTTCCTAGCGGCCAGGCACGGCAACGTGGTTCCCTCCTCTAACAGTGACACCTTTTTCCAACGATGGTGGTTCTCCGGCGACGGCACCAGCCACAATAGGGACGTCGGTGGTGAGACCCCAACCGCGACGAGCTTCACGGCGACAGAGCAAGCACGACTGGCAACGGCGCGACTGGAAGTCACGGCACGTACAGTGGCGACGCGGCTGGAGGTAACGGCGACGCTGGCGACTTGAAAGGGCTCTGACGCGGTGGCTGGACCTTAGCTCGGCCTCATATCCGCTCTCTCCTTCGCGCGTCTCTCCTTCCCGCGCGGTCACCTCGGCGCTGGTGCAGACGGCGACGCAACGCGATGGCTGTCCTGGGCGGCGCGGCGACGACTAGGGACTGGGTGCGACTCCAGTGGTGACGGCGAGGCTGAACGAAGACTCAGCAGTGGCTACCCCGTCTCGCGTGTCCTGACTCGCGCTCTTCCTCTCTTTGTGAAGCGGCGGCAATAGTGGCTCCTTACCGGCGCTGTTCCTCCCGTCTCCCCTCTCCTTCCCGATTCCTCCTAACCCCTTTCTTTCTTTTGCTTCATTCTGCAGCCGTTGTTGCGTTTTGGTTTGGGAAAGGGAAGGCGTTTGTTTGCTGCTGGATTGGGTGAGAAGGGGATCGTGTCACGGGTTAGGGTTTTCTTTTTTTTATTAGGGTTAGGGGCATTTTAGTAATTTCACTTAAAAATAGGGATAATATAGTAATTAGAAATAAATTCTAATCCAATAATAATATTGTATAAAATACTATTTGTTCATCAACTTTACAATTATTTTCAATAAAATGCCCAAATCAAATAATAAGAAATAATATACTTACTTTCTTCATTTTCCAAAATAGCAGTATTAATATTCAAAATATTAGTTACTTAATCCAAAACATATAAAATCCTTATTATTTCATAACTATCAACTTTATAATTCAAATATAGAAAATAATCCAATAATTATAAAATTGGATAATAACCATAACTTATCTCAAATCCAATAAATCAAAACTTGCCTTAATTATCTTTAATAAAATAATTTCTGAAATTAAGGCTATAAATAACTATATGATTTGAGACTTGATCATAAAAAGACTTTTCAAAGGTTCTGGTTCTTACATGATGAATGGTCTTGCAGGCCTTAAGAAGGGTGATAATGGCGGCAGTTGAACGTGGCGGAGAAGAAGTGTGTTGAAATATTGAATTCATCGGAAGAACGGCGTCGTTTTCGCCTTAAGAGACGAATTTGTCCACTAATAATTTGTCCCAATCCACTTCAACAAGTGTAACGGACACGTCATTCTCTACCCCTCCATGTCAGTTGGTTCCGTTACCGTTTCTGGCCTAAAATGGACGGAGGGGTATAATTATCGGCCGTTTTAAAACGTGAGAGATCGAAATGTATTTTTCAATCTTGAGGGACGAAAATGTCCTCGTCTTAAAAGGTCAGGACCTATTTGTCTTTTACTCTAAATTTTAATCATTTTGACTGATCTTTATTACTTTTTAAATATTATTGTTTAATAAAACAAAATATTGGATTAGGAACGATTTTTAAAACAATGTCGAAAAAACTATTGTAAAAAAGTTAAAATAACAAAATCAAAATTAAAACCTCCACAAAGATAGTTAAAGTTTAACATAATCACCAAACTGTCAATCCAACTTGTTTTCTATTAACAGAAATAGAGTGGGTTGATGGCGAATAATTTTGTCAAATTTTAGCTATATTTGAAAACTCTTTTTGTTTTATTCTTTGGAATCATTTTTGTTAATGTCAATTTTATTTTATATAATGAAGACAAAAATATAATGCGGTTATACTGTGTATTTAGAAATTTAAAGCAAATTCATAATTATATGAGAGACCAATCCAAGTTCGGCTTCGAAAGAATGTATAGACAACCTGGGAAGTTTTGAGTTGTACCAGAAGCATCTAAATCCAGCACCAAGAAATAAATGATTCATGTTATGACTTATGATCCAAGAAATTGAGGGCAAGTTCGTATTGTACTTTGAAACGACAAATTGAAATGGACATAAAATCTATTTAAGAATTTCTCGTTTACTTAGTCGTAATACTACTTTAATTTTCTGTTTTTTTTTTTAATAGTTGTCAGATATGACTAATCAAGATAAGTAATCATAAACAATTTCGCATTATGTGAAAATTACGGACCCAACTTTGTCAATTTGTTCTTGGGCAATAATGCATGTTGCTGGTTGGTTGTTTAATTGTTTTAAATGAATTAATTAATTAACTAATTGCCATTAAATTCATCACCTCTTGATGCTTTATTGACTTGAATTCTCAAATAAAATCCTAAATAAATTTATTAAATCTGCTTCAGGAAGTATGTGTGATTAGTAGATTAAATGTAATTCTCAAGATTAAATTAAATACTATAATTCTAACTAAAGTTGTTATAACAGAACATTTTATAAAGTATATGCCATATACCACAATGGGGACAAAATTGTTGATGTCAAACATATGTTTAATTATGCATGCAGCGAATAAGTTTTTAGTATACAAATTGCACCAAAATCACATGTGCAGATATCATCTAACACAAATCTTCATCAAACTACTCTCTTTTTTTAATAATAAAAAAAATAGAGGCTGTTTTCTTTCAACTTAATTTTACTCTTATTATAAGTTTATGTATTTTGGAAGGGAAGTTATGAATTTAGGGCTCAAAATGTAAAATTGAATAAATTAAAAAAATGTAAATATCCGTTTTAGTTTGTAACTTTTTACTTTATTTTTTAAAGTGATTTCACAATTTGTTGATTAAGGAAATTGTATATTTCTTTATATGAAACCCATAGCACTTGTGATGTTTTGAACAAGAGTAGTTGTATAAAGTATAAACACGTGAAACAGTACATGCAATTTCAAACTAGGTTTTGTTTACTACCATGTAAATCAAAGTTGAAATCTTTACGGGATAATAGATGCTAAAATGAACTACTTTTATTTACATAATAACATTTGATAGATATGAGTGTATATATATATATATATATATATATATATATATATATATATATATATATATATATGAAACAAATTTGACTATTTCCATAATCGCTTAGAAAGTTGTTTCGAGGGTTATCTGAAATGTTGATTTAGTCCTGAACGTGAGGTTCATATCCCTTTGTATGGCAGCGTCCGACTCGTTGGTGCCAAGGTGCCATCTGTCCGAGTTCCTCGTGAGGAGGCGGGGGGTGGTACCTGCAAGAGACTCCGATGCTTAAGTTAGCAAGAACTTTAGGCAAGTTTTTAGTAAAGTAGAACGTGGGTTATACCTGGGGGTGTCAGTGTATTTATAGTAGATCTGCTAACCACCTTTATTAGAGTAATCTTATCTTTCTGGTAGATAAGCGTTCATTTTATCTTGAGATTTTGTTGTGATTCACCTTCTAGATGCGACTGAGGTTTTAGGGAGCAGTTTATCTGCTTTGAGCGGGTAGGGTTTTCGCCCTTAAGAGTCGGTGTTCGATTTCATAGAAGAGGTCGGGCCTATCATGAAGTTCACCTTTATTGGTGGACCTTTTAGTGTTATTGGGCCTGATTTTCATTTGTTAGGCCAGGATATGAACAAAAGTCATATTGTGAACAGCAAAATAATAATTTAGTAATCGTAAATAATTAAGAGAATAATAATTCATCTAAATTAATTCAAGCTCAGCCATACTCACTAGTCTTAGCAAAACTGGAACCTTGATGCATGAGGAGAGTAGACGTTTTTCGCATCACCTTTAAACTTAATACTCCTAAACATTAAACTCTTAATTCCAAATATAAAGTAAACCATCCTTAACAACAAAGAGATCTCTGTGCTGAAGATCAATCATCCCATCCCAACCTCTTTTGGAGTAGTCTTCATACCAATGGAGCACCCTCATTCTTAGATAAGTATCTCAACACTAAGTTGGTCGAATAAAAGACAAACTTGTTCGAATGTAATTCCTGAAGGTGGGTACTCTAATAAAAATTTGATAATTGTCTTCATGTGAAAATTTTTTTTGTTTGACCCTTGAATGATGAATTATAGGTTTAAATTTTGATATGTTATAAAAGTAGAATATATATCCATTTTGGTCCTCAAAAAATTTCATACTAGACACTTTAGTCCCCAACTAAAATTAATTACTCGATTGGTCCCTAACAATTAATTCCGTCAGTCATTTAGGTCCTTTACTCCGTTAACTCTAACGGAAGACAAAATAGTCCCTGACAACTCTAACAGGGGACAAAATGGTCCCTGACAACTCTAACAAGGGACAAAATGATCCATGACCCCTTTATTCGAAAACGACACTGTTCTTCTCCAATTTTTATCATATCTTGCATAACCCTAACATTCATACTCTCCTTCTTCACCTTCACATTCTTCTTTTCCATCTTTTCTTCCTCCTCTTTAGCTCCAAGATTAAGTCATGGTGTAATTGTCACACGTATCGCACCTACCTCAACATGTCATGGACCACACAATCTTTGTGACTGGTACATCCACTTTCTCTGCACTTCACCCACCAAAAGCATCCACTTCCACGTCTTCGATAACATCACCTCCAACCCCAACACGTCCACGACATCCTCAAGACCAAGTTCCACAACTACTCCAAGGGCACGCCTTTCTCCACTCTCTGACAAGCAATATAGATTGTTGGACATTAGAACATCATGAGAAGATTCTCCTTCGACATCATATGCAAATTCTCATTTGAAATAGACATCGAGTGCTTCATTCCTTCTTTTCCAGAGTCCAAGTTGGCAGACAGTTTCGACCTCGCATCCAAGCTATCAGTACAACGAGTAATGTCACTGTTGCCACTCATATGAAAACTGAAGTGATTCTTAAACATTAGTTCGGAGAAGAAGCTGAAGGAAGCGATCGGAGTGGTGGACAATGTGGTCATGGAGATGATAGGACAGAGGAGGAGAGAGATGGCAACGACGACGACGGGTCTTAACAAACCAGACTTGCTGTCTAGATTCAGAGGATCCATCGAAAACGATAACTAGTTGAGAGATATAGGTATTAGTTTCTTGAGTATGAATTTTTTGATAACAAGTTGAGGATTTTTTTCTTGTGAACATTAAATTTATAGAGTGTGCATTGTGTAGTTTGAAGTTATAGTGTTAGACTGCTAGTGTTATGCGAGATATAATGGAAATTAGGAGAGAACAGTGTCGTTTACGAACAAAGGATACCAGGGACCATTTTGTCTCCTGTTAGAGTTGTCAGAGACTATTTTGTCCTCCGTTAGAGTTAACAGAGTAAAGGATTTAAGTGACTGACGAAATTAATTGTTAGGGACCAATCGAGTAATTAATTTTAGTTGAAAACTAAAGTGTCCAGTTTAAAATTCTGAGAACCAAAATGAGTATATACTCATGAAAATATTTTTATTTAAAGTGTGATTAAATAAATAAACCTTTTATATAAAACATCTTCATAAAAAGATATTTTTGACATCTTTATTTATTTGAATAATAAATCTGTCCGACGTCCTCACTTGTATGATGATGGAAGTATTTGCAAGAAAATCAAATACTTGAATTAGCAAGACATTTTGGTAAGTTTAAATGAGTTGAAATTAAAAAATATCTGAATATGATAAAATATTTATAAGAGTAGGTGATGACTTGTCCATCACTCTTGAATCTTGGCGCCTGTATTAGTGGGTAATTTCTCCTCTAATATCTAGGAGTTACTCCATGTTGGAGTGGTGAATGAGCTGTGGATAAATATTTAAAATAGTGATCTGACAATCTTTTTTGCCATGCAAGTCCGGTTACGCTGTGCCCCGAGTAAGTCGGGTAGATTGGCCCATGTGGCTACTAGTACCATCTATGTGGGTCTGTTAGGCTTTTCTGGATCCTTTGTCAAATTGAATGCTTATCTGGATCATGACTTTAATTTTGGACCATGACTTTAACTTTGGACCATGATATGAACAAAATTCATCCCCTTTTTTAAGGTCTTGGTATGTGCCCTAAACAAGGAAAAAAAGTCGCAGCCAAGGCCTGAGTCTGCTGGCAACTTTGTTTGCCTCACATCGAGCTGCACCGGGTTCAAATCCTCTTGGAGGAATATAGAACCATGCTAATAGTGTGAATCCATGTAGTGTGTGAGTGTGTTGTGTGAATATGTAGTACATGGATGTAATGCCTAAGATTGAGGACTATCCAATCCACTTGACCAAAAAAAAAGGAAAAAAGTCTAAAAAGGAAGATCAGATAGATGAATAGTTCTACACCTGTGGTTCACCATGCTGACTGCTGAGAACTGAGAAGCCTGAAAGTACTGAACACACATCATTTGACATTTGCTAGTTTTGGCCAGCATGCTAGAATCTCCTTTCATATTGGAGACATTATGTTAGTGGGTATACACTGGCAATTGCCTTAATCAAAAGTGTTCCACCTTTGCTCCCAGCTACCAATATCTTTCAAGGGTTTTTTTTTTTAAAAATACCCGAGCCATGTAATATGGTCAGGTTCAATCCAAAATTTCAGACAGTAATATATATATTAATACAATCTTGCATACCAATATAATTCAAGCTACAAAAATTTAAAAATAATACTACAGTTTTACTTGGAGAGCAATAATAAAATCATCCTACTTCAATACCCACTTGTCAGCTAAGCCACATTATGAAGCCCCTTGAATTGCAGCAGCAGGCTGCACTGCTATATCCTGATTCTGTTTCACAGCAAATCCATGATTCCCATAACCTTGACCACCATAATGGTTTCCATTGGAATCAGCTCTCCACTGTTACATCCAAGGTATTGTTAGAGATGGATTTCAATAATCACAGAATCATATAAAGAGTTTCCATTTAAATTTATTTTCCTATGAAACTGGGGGGCACTTTTTGGTTGAGATTTCAGAGAACTGATGAGTAAGATAATTGATTTAGCAAAAGCTGGTTAGGAAAATTTCTGTCAGCTGCCAGAGCGAATTTTGAGCCCTTTGAAATCTAGGTCTAAAGTAAAAAGAAATAAAAAAGAATAATGTATGCTAATTTAGCAACTAATTAACTTCAAAAGTTCTATGAACAATAAAAGATAATACTGAACAATTTTCTCACTATATTGTGAGGTAAAATATTATACTATCAACATAAGTTGAAAATTAGGAAAACCAACTCACATGCTTATTTCCTGGACTGCGACCCCATGAAAGACGCACTGTCTGTTTCCCAATTACAGTCCCATTCAATGCCTGAATGGCTTCCTCGGCATTTTTTCTGTAACACAGACAGTAGCAGCAGATACAGAAAATACGTAAGTCACCCAAGAAAAAGTAAAAAAGACAGTACCAACGATAATTGGAATACCAATCACAATCATTATTTATAGTAGCCCTCAAAATCTTGCATGATATCCATGTCCTTATAAGTTCCAAATATACTATTGTTGGACATAATAAAGGACTCCTTGGTCCTCATCCATCTTAAGAATGTATATGCCAATTTTCATTTCACAGAAAACACATCTTAAGGGATACCAAAATAATACCTGTCAGCGAATTGAACAAAACCACACCCTTTACCCACTGGAATCTTCACAGAGACAACCTCACCAAATTGCAAAAAGGGTTGTCTGAGGTCATCATCACCGATATCAGAATCAAGCCCTCCAACAAATATCTGTGGAGCAAAAATCTGGTTACCGATATATCAAGCGAGCTGATTAACAGGCATATATAAAGTTCTTAAAACGGACTTACAGTTGTGTTGTTAAGATCTCCTTCAGCCTGGGAACCTTGGGCCACAACACCATTAGATGGGTGTCCACCAGCCAACACTACGGCTGGTTATAGAAACACAATATTAGATTTAGAAATTTCTAATTAGAAGCACGTCGTAAGATATACTGCACTTTTCCAGCTAAAACTTATGGCATTACAAACATCAACAGCATGCTGTATATACATTTTAAACCAATGACCAATGCATATTTCAGTGTGATCATGGATTCAAGCTTCTCAACTTTTTAAACCAAAAAAGATATCCGTACATTAAAATTCATCAACACATTAATTGAGGTGTGAGAGAGACAGCGGACTTACCATTTAGACATTGGAGACAAGTAACAGTTGATAAACAAAGGAACAGAAAATAGAAGGCCAAAAACAGAAATATCAAATAAGCAATTATCAAACCATACAAATAGACGATGTAAGGCATTTGATACGAGCATTAACAACTCTACTTGAACTATGTTTTACAAATAGTATATCGTGCATTACTTACAAATTTCATCATAGACATAAATGATCAACTAGCTTAAAAAGGAAAGCATGATGTGAACATACCAAATTAATATAGGGTCAACGTGAATTAAAAATTAACAAACCTTGTGAAGAATATTGTTGCTGATAGCCATAAGTTTTCTTGGGTGTTGCAACACCTATTCTCATAGGCCTACTTGAACAATAAATGCCATTCATTTCAGTCATTGCCCTTGTCCTCTCATTTTCATCACCAAACCTAACAAAACCATAACCTTTGGAACGGCCAGTATTAGAATCAATTACAACTTTTGCTCCCTTAATGGATGAATATCTACTAGAAAAAGTCTCTTGCAGCATAGCATCAGTAACATCTATAGCCAAGTCCCCCACAAATATAGAGAGATCAGAAGTAGCAGCATCAGATCGCCTATCGCCTGTACTGAATGTAGCCCAATTCAGCCGGAATGCCTGATCTGTATTTGGCATCATTGTACCATTATAGTTCTGCAAAACTTTCTCAGCTGTTGCTCGTGAATAAAACTCCACAAATCCATATCCCTCTGACTGACCTGTCTGCTTATTTCGTATGACCTTGGCTGATAAAACCTGCAAATAAGATAACACAATGTCAAAATTCAAGTAGCTTTGTTGAGTGAAGCACTAAATTTGAGCAAATAGGGATCGCAAAAGCTTAAAAGGTTCAGGGATTCCCCTAAAAGGTAATGACTAGATGTTAATGGCAATCTTCAACACATGGTCATTTACAAAAGGAGGAATCAAAGATTGGGCCGATTTGACTTTTGTTACACTTGTTTCCACATTGCAATTAAGAGATCGCAAATGCATTATGTTAAATAAAAAGCTTGGTCTCAACAGACCTACATCTTCAGCCTTCAGATTAGGGGACCACTTGGACCACCCCATGGCAACTCCTAGACATCTTACAGTAACAAACACCAAAGACTAAAACGGAAGTATGTCTTAAATTATCACCTATCTATCATCAGCCTAGTCCAGCAATCACAGACAACGAGACAAAAAATTTATCAAGGGACACACAATACATAAACGTGAAGTCTAGATTAGATGCCAGCTCAATTAACTCACTTGTCACTTGTTATAGCAAAGAGAGCCAATCTGTAATCTGCTGTTTGCACAAAAATGTACGGTTCATCAAACACATGTTGACAGTTAAATCTGAAGTCAGAATCAAATGTGAAAAATTACTTCTGTACATACACACCACTTCACGTTATAAATCAAGTTCATTTATACCAAAACAGAATATCTCAAACGCGGAGGGATTAATTACACTACATAGTGTGAAACAGCAAAGTTCAGTAAGAAAGAGAATTATCTTTACTATAATTGCCTGCATCTAACAAAACACACGAGATAATAATATTAATTATGCCAAAACGAGAATCTCATTGAATCAATCAAAATCCAAAACCAAGCAACAAGCTTAAATTAAATCCAGAGAGAGAGAGAGAGAGAGAGAGAATTATACCTCGCCGGTGTGAGCAAAGCAATTGACGAGGTAGTTCTCGTCCATCCAATGGTGAAGGTCGCCGAGCCAGATCGTCCTGATCTCCTCGCCGTTGGAGCCAGATTGCTGCTTCTGCTGGCCATGGTGGTTGTTGTGGTGCTGCTGCGGCGGTTGAGACGACGGCGGCGGAGTCTGCTGCTGCTTGAAATGATGCTGGTGGTGGTGGTGAGCGGTCGGCGGCGGCGGCGGAGGCTGGTAATGGTGAGGATGAACATACGGCATGTAATGCTGCGGGTACATCATCATCTGCTGCTGCATCATGGCCATGGCGGTTGCTGGATACTGCATGGCCATCCATTGCTGCTGATACTGATGCGGCTGCGCCCACTGCTGCTGACTCTGCTGCTGTCCATTCTGATTCAGATCCCCACCGTTCGTTGCTTGAGCCATTCAAATCAAACAGCTATAAACAATAAGTTTATATCTATCTATCTATCTATATATGTGTATATGGTTTGATTAGTGTTTCTCTGTCTCTCTCTCTCTCTATGAGTCTCTTGAAAAGAAGATGCTAGAGAGAGAAAGAGAGAGGACTTTGGTCCAACCAGGGTGTAGAGACCAAAAACGAAGAAGAGGAGGGTTACGGTGGTAGTAGGGTTGGGTTTTAAATCAAGTAAATAACAACACGCGCACTTTCTTTGGGTTGGGTTTGGATCTGGAGGGAGAGAGAAAAGGAAAGAGAGAGAAAGAGAAGGGGGGGGGGGGGTTTACGAGCGTTAACCTCGGTTATAACGTCCGTCTAAGCCGTCCGTGAAGATTGACAATTGTCTTGTGATGTGTGTGGGGTCCCCATTAGAAAATAATCGACGGCTCTCGTTAAGTGGCTGCTATTTCTTTCTCTTCCTTCTCTTCTCCCACTTGCTGCTCTCCAAGTTACTCGGTGTGTGTTTGGATTGTGGTTGGTCAAACTGGAGTTTGAATAAAAGTGATTTTATAGAATTGATTTTGGATAGAAGTAAGTTTGTGTCAACATGATTTATGTTTGGCAACTCTTTACCAAAATTAATTTTGATAAAATAAATTTTGTTTGGATAATATTAGTTAAAATCACTTTTAGATAAATAATTACTTAAAAGGACGTGATATTAAATTATAATATTATTTTTTTATACATGTTTAATTTTTTTATATATTTTTTTCTTATATATTTTTATATAGTATATTTTTAATATTCTTAGTACTCTTTTTTAGTACATTATAATTTTTAACTATTATTATTATTATCTAATAGAATCAATAAATTCTATTATAAAAAGATAATAATAAATATAATACACAAAAATTATAACTATAAAAATATATAATGTCAAATAAAAAATTGATAAAAAATAATAAAAAAGAGTTTATATAGAGAGGAATAATAAGAATTCTATAAATAATGCAATAATATGTATAAAGGATAAAGTTGGTAAAAGAAAAATAAATATTAAAGGTATTAGCTAAAAGCACGTTAGTGCAACGGAGAAGCTAGAAATTATTGCTTTTTGTAAACGTTGGTTTAGGAACAAAAGCACTTCTGCGTTTGTAAAGAAGAAAATTAGCCAAACAAAAAAATGAAACTTTCAAGAAGCTCTAACGTGCTTTTTTCCTTTAAACGTGATTACCAAACACACCCTCAGTTGTTGCGCACGTCAGTAGCTCGTAAGATGGATACGCTGGCAGTGGCATACATGAATGACCGTTACCTTTGTTTTAGGGTTATCACTTATCTATGATCTATGATCTATGATCTATGATCTATCTACCAGGATGAATCTTATTTTATTCTTGGATATTATTGGGTTGGGGGTGTTGATAAGAATACACGGGTAAAATCATATAATGATTTTTTATTGTTATTTTTTAAAATTATATCTACCCGGGTAAAAAATCTGTTTTCTTTCTCAGTTTCTCTTATCTTCTTTATTTTAACAAATCAATCCTAAATTTACTGAATTTTATTGTAATATTTCTATTTCTCCGGATGATATTTATTTTTATTTTAAGATTTCTTTAAAGTTTAAAGAAAGAAGGAATTTTTTATTTAAATTAAATAAATATAAAAATTACGAAAATGCATAAAATATAAAGTAATTACTTAAATACACAATGTATTACATTTCGAGTACTTAGATCCCGGTGACGTAATGACGACTCACGTATTCAGGGTGCACTCGAGATACGTGTTAAACAGGAAAACGAAAACTGAACATCCGAAATACGTGTAAACGCTGAACAAGGTTTTAGTATCCGAGATACACTCAAAAGCCTAATACGAGTCTCAGCACCCAAGATATGCTTCGAGACATATAACGCCACAATAGTCGAGATTTTCATTCATTTGAATAATTTTTAGGAATTTTGTAACTGTATAACAGTTTAAATTCGAGTTCCTGAAGTACATATGCCTCTCCGATAATATGTTTGCGACAGAGACATCAACAGACTAAATACGACTTGGCAGTTAGCACATAGCTAGAGTTTTGGATTTTGAAGTTAATTTTTCCCATTTTATTTTCAATAAATAATTAAGTTAGGTGTTTAGGTTTTATTAATTTAGTTAATGTGTCAGATATTTTGATTTTGTTAGTTAGAACTTCTATATTAACTTAGGTATGTATAGTATGTTATAATATTTTTATAATTAATTTTAACTTAAGTCAAATAAATATAATAGTGTGCTGAGGGAGATAATCAGCTGTCAGACAAGGAGGCTGAGTATGCATAGCTGGAGGATATATCGGAGGATCCTACGACAGCTATACATGTAGAAATTTTCTCATCGGGATTCTTTGCTGGGCATGAGGCGGACATAGCTAGGACCCTCATCCCAGGTAGTTCCAGCACTGCTCATCACCAGGATGATGGAGTTGGCTGAGAGTAGACCTAATTCGACATTGGCTTAGACGTTGAAATAAACATCGATGACATGTTTCCAGATTGTGGGTGTATCTGGAGATGCGATGGATCAGTACACAAATCGTGATTGGACTTAAAGAGACCATACCGACATACCTGGCTCATCGATAGGTCTAGGTGTTCAGCACCACATTGAATATGATTTGGACTATATACAGCTCATCCAACAGGCTATCAGATGCCATCATCACATCACCGGACTCTACTACCACCATCGCATCAATATGGATCAGCACTCATCATCGTATTACCAGATTCCACCTCCACCGCGTCCACACATGCATGGGGAAGTACCACCACCAGCACAGCAGACACCTTCCACTGTGAGCCACCCAATTGTTTCTCCTCGGCCAACACGGTCTCCAAGAGTGACACGTCCTCATGGATGTGAGACGGGACACCACTTGGACCATCCTGGCGACCGACATTAGTAATTAGGCCATAGTTTATGTAGTATAACTATGTGTTTTTTTTATATCACTATACATGATGTACTTAGATTATTGCTAGTACATGTTACTGGTTTATCTCGGATATTGAGACCGTGTTCAGTATTTACACGCATCTTGGATGCTTAGTACCCTTTTTTATGCTTAACACGTATTCCGAGTGCATTCTGAATACGTTAGCCGTCGTTCCGTCATAAAATGAAATTTGAGTACTTGAGATATGCTTATTTTTTAATTCTTCCCTCAATATCCAAGATGTGATACGTTGTGTATTTAAGTAATTATTTTATATTTTATGTATTTTTGTAATTTTTATATTTATTTAATTTAAATAAAAAATCCAAAAAAAGTTATTACAAAATACCAGCTATTAAATTAACTACTATATATTATTATATTATTTTACAACAGACTAGTGTAATCCTAGGTATACTGAGCTAGCTTATTCGGCTACTAATTTGCATATGTTTTTTAATAATTTTTTAGAAAAATATCATATAATCACTCATAGGCAAATTAACTTTTAACGATTATTGATATTTGTCAATAATTTTATCATTCTATTTCATATCTTTATAGTAATTATTATTATAATTTTTTTTTATATTTTCGTGAGTTAATAATCAATAACTAATAATTCTAATTCTATAACGACTTACATTCTAACGTCAAGAGTGGCAAAGTATATTCTGATGCCAATTTGTATGTCTTTCTTCTCAATTATATTTTAGAAAAGTATTATATAGTCAATTATACATAAATCAACATTTAATAATTAATTATGTTGGTATTTATTAATAATAGTAATATTTTTATTGAGTATTTATTCAAATTAGTCCCAAAAAAGTCCACATCAGACGTATTAATCTGTAATAATTTTTAATAGTTTCATAAGTCCTTAATAACCATTAACATTAGTCAAATTGGTCCCCCATCAACTCGAGTCGTCAAATCCTAACGACGATATCCCACGTAGCACGTTAATCAAATGAGTCAAATGTTAACTGACATGTAGGATCGATCGACGATAAATTGATCCCTGTCTTACGAAATACCAAAATGTAATCGTTTTTAGAGACTAATCCGACTAATAATATAATTCATTAGGGACCAATACGTCTGACTATGTTCATTTTCTGTTATATTCTATCTTGTTCTATGTGATTGGTGAGTATAATTGTATTTTGTTCTTGGATATGGTAGGGATAGCATGAAACTAGATTTCTATGCTTAACTCATTGGCAAGAGCACCGAGTCGCATCAAGTAATACCACGGCGAATAGGTTATCGTTTTCACGAGGATTAATGGATTAAGCAAGCAATGATTAATTGATTATTCTAGTTAGACGATTCAAATTTGGATAATGAACAATTGGTAATACAACTTAAGATATAAATGACTTGATAAAGAAGTAAATGAAAGCAATAAATGACTTAAATGTAAATGACTAGACCTTAAATTGCAAGAATATAAATAAATAGAATGTAAATGGCAAGAATTAAGGTGAGTAGAAGCAATAGTAAAGTGCAAGAAAAAGAATCAATATAAATGTATCAATTAAAGGCAATTCTAAAGTAAGGTAAGAAGATGATAATGGGAAGAACATTGGGTAGAGAAATGTCGAGTCCTCATGATCAGTAGCTCTCATCTCCACTTCAGTCGTGTAATCATTGATCTCTTGACAAATTATAAGTAATTGAATTCCAATTCCTTGGTAATTCAATTTCTCTTGACTTGATCAATTGCTAATTCTTTTATCAATTGCACATGAGAAGAGATGAAGCACATTCTTTGACTTATCACCACCCAATTTTTCAAGATCTAGATAGAATTGATTCAATGTTACTTATCAAATCCATATCCATAATCATGAGAATTGAGAGAAAGAGTTTTCAAGCTTGATTTTATAAATCCACTTTTTCAAGTGATCATAAAATCTAATTTAGATATAAATTATTTTCCAATAGATTTAGATCCTTGATGAAAAATGGAGACTCTTTCTAAAGAAACAAATGAAAGATGAATTGAAGTTAAAGAATTAGTCACATTAATGCATTGAAATCCAACATAGCTCTTTTCCCTCAATGAAGAGAGGATTAGCTACTCATAGCTCAAATAATTACAAAAATGGGTATGAAAATGTGAAAGAAGTAGAAAATTAAATAAGAAAATGAAAGTTTTCCCCCAATGAAAAAATAATTGGGGAGTTTATACTAGTCTAACTATTCTGAAATTCAAATTATAATCAAATGTACTTCCTAACTAACTCTAACTAATGATCTTCCTTGCCCTCTTTGGATCCTGAGCCTTGTGAGTTATTGTGTTGATGGTTGTGAGCTTGATTAGTTGGGCTTGATTATCAACAGAATCGCCGGAATCAACTGGCTCTACTAAAGTAACTACTCGCTTTGGATCTGCAACTTGAAGATATTCATATAGGCATAGGTAAAGGTAGATTAACAATTATTGCTATCTACTTTGATTATGCAGAGATATAATTTATGGCAAACCCTAAATAAATGGAACCCCAATCCCTTGGCAATTCAATTTCTTCTAACCTAATTAACCATCAATTTCTTGAACAATTAATTGTGCTAAGAGATTTTCCTTGAAAATGGATCTTCTCCATTCAATCCAATCAAATCTTGTCATTAATTTGAAAGCTCAGAATGATTTCCTTGGATCTTGGGCTGTATTGCAAGTAGATGGCATCAAACGCCAGTTTGATGGCGTCAAATTCCACTCCTAACATCAAATTGTGCAATCCTTTTGGCGAGTCTCGCGTTTAACGCACTACAAGAAAAAGGTATATGGCCACACTTTTTTTTGTCACGCTTTAAAAGCGTGGCCAAAAGTGGTCAATGGCCACGCTTTTGTGAGGGTGGCGATTGAATAGAGATTTGGCCACGTTTTTTTCTCTACGCTTCAAAAGCGTGGCGAAAAGGGTCAATGGCCACACTTTTGTAAGGGTGGCAATTGATTAGAGAAATGGCCACGTTTTTTCTGCCACGCTTCAAAAGTGTGGCTAAAAGTGGTCAATGGCCACGCTTTGTTGAGGGTGGCTATTTAATAGAGATTTGACCACGTTTTTTTTGCCACGCTTAAAAAGCATGGCCATAGAGAAAAACAGGCACGCTTTAAAAGTGTGGTGACAGGATTTTCTTATACTGACGTTTTAAAAGCGTGGCCGTTTCTTATAACTTTTTTGGCACGCTTTAAAAGCGTGGCCAAAAAAGTTCCCAAAAAATTCTAACAAAACCCTTATTCCCCATAAGCAGCAGCGGCGCCCCCTCTCTCCCTAACCCTAATGTACTCCTCCTCAATCCTTCTCACGCTGACACGCAGGACGGTAGCAGCGGTGGTGGGTTCGTTGTCGCTTTCATGGCGCCTTCGCGAGTCCCAGCTACCGCGCTCTTCTCCTCCTCCTCCATCCTTCTCACACAGAAGCAGTGGCCGTTCTTCGCTGGCGTTCTCACTCTCGCTTCCAATAACACTCGTTAGTCAACCTCTCTCACAACCCCTCCGTTAGTGCTCCCTCCGCCAGAGAAAGGAAGAGATTAATGCGACACTTGATTCCGATGTTCCTATGGTCCCCGCCGGCCAGCCCTCCAGCAGCGCCGCTGGCCCTTCCACCAAGAAGCCCAAGCTTTTCGAGATCAAGAAGTGGAACGCTGTTGCTCTATGGGCTTGGGGTTCGTTTTCCTTAAACCCTAACTTGTTCCTATTTTTTAGTACGATTATCTCGCACTTTGAAGTTATTAATATCAAGTGCTTCTGTTATTGATTGCAAATATTGTTGTGGATGACTGTGCCATCTGCAGGAACCACATCATGGATCTCTGTAAGTTTCTTCTCTCACTTCAACTACTTCAATTTATGATCTTTCACTTTTAAAATATTTTTGTTTGTTGGTTTTAGGTATCGAGTGCCAAGCTAAATCAAGCTAGTGCAACTAGCGAGGAATGCACTGTGGCTTGGGGTAATGTTTCGGTACCATACTCTGATCTTGTTCTTCCTGTTTTAAACATTAATTGCTGATTCAGTATGAAATAATGTTTCCTTAAATCAGCAATACTGTTAAAGCAAGCTAGTGTTTAGTTAGTTTGGTTAGTTTTGTAAGTTTATACTTAAGCTGATACAATAATGTGTTATGAATATTCCTCAAATCGAATTAACTGAAGTAGTTTTTGGAATTGAAATGCCAAGGAAAAAGAAACAGCTTTTGATTTTCGATACAGTGATGTGTCATGATTTTCGATACAGCTGAAACAGCTTTAAAGGCAATAATTAAGTTCTTCTTGCTCTCTAATTACATGCATTTATATATGAATGATTATTTGCATTATGTTTTTATTCAGAGTTTATAGAAGCTGTAGAAGCAAAATCATCTTCTTCATCTGGGTATGGTTCTATGGTAAGCGTCCATGGGTATTTAGAGGAAGGTAATTCATTAAGTCTGCAAAATTGTAACAATGAATCTTTCTCTAACTGTTGTTTATGTATGTTCAACTTTAATTTGTGGGAAATGGGAATTGTTTCTTTCATTAACTGTTCTGTTTCTTTGTTTATCAGTGCCTTGTATTAACTCCATCTTGTGAAGGCAGAGAAAGCTAGAAGATACATTCCAAGAGAATTCAAATTGGCTGAAGCTTTTGGGTAGGTCCAATATTGTAATTTTCTCTCTTTAGATTATAAATGCAGCAATTCTTTTATGGGTTTGAGTCTTTAGGCAATTTGTAAATATTGAATCCAAGAAATGTCGTCAGTTTAGAAGACTAATTGTTGCTGACGTGAACTCAGGGATATTTTTGTTTGGTTAATTTTCAAGACTGGTAAAATCATTCTAAAATATTTTGAATTTTGATAGGACTTGTAAATTATGTTAAACTTTGAAATTAAACAGAGGTTGCATTAATTATTACTTGATTATTCTTTTTTAAAAGACCATGGAAGCTAGTTTGGAGGGCCAAAGCTATCTAGATGTTCCTGCAATACAAATGGTACATGAGCAACTTTGGGTAGATAAATATGCACCAAAGTCATTTACTGAGCTTCTTAGTGATGAACAAACAAATCGTGAGGTACATCTCTAGTATGAAATTTAGCTCTGGAAAAAATTACTTACAAGAGTTATAGTTGGAAGATATAAACATTTTTTTCTACTTTTTTCTTTAATTTTTTTAACAATTTGCTTTTGTACCCATTAATTGATTTGTTTTTTGTCTGAGACAGGTACTCTTATGGTTGAAATAATGGGACTCTGCTATTTTTGGATCTGAAATTTGAAGTACATCAGATGATGTTTTGTTTGCTTTGAAGCGACATTCTTCTGATGCCCAAACTCAGCGACCTTTCAATTCAAAGTTTTCAAGGACAAACAGAGGAGCCAAATGGAGTAGTGGGAGGTATAAAAATTCAAGAAGTATGGATGAAAGTAGTAACTCACAGGGCATTGAGGATATACTGAATACAAGGACAACCAATGTTGGTCCACCAGAACAGAAGGTATTTAATATTTTTTTCGTGCTTGAGCTGCATTGTACTGTTTAAATAGTATGATAGTACCCTTTTGCAATGCCAATGATCTGTTAGAATTGCTCGTTTCTTCAGTACAGGGCATGCTTATTGATATTACCAACTCACTTTTGCATATTTGTTGTAATTTCACAATAACTTTAGTATATTAAAATAAGTTATACTAGCTTTAGAATCAATGAGATGTTTATTTGGAAAACATAAAAGAAGAATAAAATTAAGCAAATTTTAACATGCAACTAGTAAAAGTACATAGCAGTAAAGGGTGAAGACTGAAGACTTTCTTAAGTTTCTTTTTGTTTTATGGCTTATGGCCAAGTTGTTGATCAATTAGGTAACCTCCACCCCCTCTTTTATTATTAATGGTAAAATGCATAATAGTAAACCTTAGGACACTTTTGAATATATTAGATTATGTATATTGCTTGATAAAAGAAAAAAGGGGCTGCGGCATGTGATGATTTCTGGACTAAATTGTGACGAGTATACCTAATTGACTATGAAGTATTATTAGGCATTGGATATATATCTTACATGCAGCTTTTGAGTTTTTTTTTTTAATATATATATATATATATATATATATATATATATATATATATATATATCTTGCATTACAGGCTCAACCAGTGAATGTTCCAACTAGTTTTAAGCAGAGGGCAATACTGGTGGATGAGATTTGGCATGCTGCAGGTGACAATGCTTCTGATATTGATTGGTATGCAAGCGCACTGTCCTGGCAGGAATATACTCGACAACCGAGATTTATATGCTGACAGATACATCTCCTGGTTTGTTTTTCTGTCCCTTCTTTCTGAGCATACAAATTTTCTCGTATTTTTTGGTTGATTTAAGCTTTCCATCCATTATTTTGTGTTTTTTGTGCTTTTCTTTTTATGGTAATCACTTTGTGGATTGTGATATTTTTCATCAATCATTTAGTTCCATTTGATTCCCCCCTTCGCTCATTCTCTCTTTTTCAGTATGTGAATAGCCAGAAAATATTAACTGTGTTCAATTGTCCATTCTCTCAAACTCTCCTTATTTTCTTGAACTGAGCCTGTCATAGTACCAATTTTCTCATGGAAATGAATTTGAGTAGTATCTTGATAAAGTATGTAATCAGGGGAAAAACAATGGAATTTATTCTTTTATGCCCCACCCCACCTCACTCCATCAATATAGTATCTTATATTTAGATGGATAACAAGCTGTTTGTGGCTTTGATGTGGTGTTGTAACAAGTGAAGACATTTCTTAATACATCTTTCATTTGTTTTTTGTTAGACTTCCATGATACATGGGCCTTCCTGGATGCTCGAGTGAAAGATGCTTTTGATCTAAAGAAAACCATTCAAGAGGTAATTCTGATTCTGTCCGTCGAGTTTTGGAACCTTCTCGTATTAACATGACGAGTATACCTAATTTCTGCTTAAATTGTTTACTGAAATTTGATCTCTACCTACTTGCATTGCATCCTGCATTGCCAATTGGTTAGATTCCTTTCTCCCTTTTGCATGGTAATTCAATGGTTCCTGTTACCTTTTTTTTGTTTCTTTTTTGCAAAAGAAAAAAAAGCACTGAGCTTGCTTGCCAATGGAGTTATTCCTTGTTTCTTCATTGTTATGTCTTTGGTCGAAGATTGTTAGCATTTTCATTATGTTCTACAAAAAGGAAATGAAATCATTTTGTTGATGTTGGTGTTATTTTTTTCAGCTCCACCAAACATTGTTGGGAATCATTCTGAGAGGGGGATATTGAGCTCGATTATGTACTTGTTGGGCACAAAGTTGTAAGAAAAATATAAAATACAGAAAATGAGGGACCCTGACGTGATCTTGAGATCCCAGACCTACTATTAATTTTCCATTGCTTTTGTAATTATACATGCGTTTTGCTTAGTTAGTGAATTTCGGTTGGATAGTAGGTTGAAGGGTTTTTTGTTACTGAAAAAATCTGGAAAGTTTTGTATGAGGATTAATGTATAAAACAATTATACCAAAAATTGTCACTAATTACTGTTTAATTTATCTTGTAATAAAAAATGCATACTATATTTATAGGTTTGGTAATAAAAATGGATTGAAAATATTTTTTTTAAATTTGATAAGACTATCGCCACGCTTTAAAAGCGTGGCCGTATCTCCAGCTATTGCCACGCTATAAAAGCGTGGCCGTGTCTCCCGCTATCGCCACGCTTTAAAAGCGTGGCCGTGTCTCCCGCTATCGCCACGTTTTAAAAGCGTGGTCGTATCTCTCGCATATGGCCACGCTTTTTAAGAGGGACAGTCTGCAAAAGCGTGGCAAAAAATAAAGCGTGGCGATAGGTCACCAAAAGCGTGCCGATAGAGCAACCGCTACCCTTTAAGAGGCCACCCTTTCAAAAGCGTGGCGGTAGCTCAAAAACCGTGGCGAAAAGCTATCGTCACGCTTTTTTCAGCTTTTTGCCATGCTTTAAAAGAGTGGCAATAGAGCTGTTTTCTTGTAGTGACACCGTTGGAGTAGCGTTGAACGCTATTTCCTCTTTTTCAATGGGCTCTTGGCATTGAACGCGAAGTTGCTAGTATTGAACGTCACTTGTGATTCAGTTTATTGCATGTGGGAGTAGAATGGCATTGAACGCTGCTGACATGGTGTTAAACGCCATAACTCCCAAGACATTGTGCAGGTGGGACATGGAATAGCATTGAACGCCAATGTCACCGCATTTAGCGTTGTGAGTCCAGAGAGTAATCATAGACTATTATATATCGTTGGAAAGCTATAGAAGTTAGCTTTTTAATTCCACTAGAACCGTATCAGTTGGATCTCTATAGCTCAGGTTATACTCGTTAGAGTGTGAAGAGGTCAGGGTTGACAGCATCTACAAATTCTCTTTGCACTTGTCTTCAATTATTGGTTCCTCCTTGTTCTTTTCTTTAAATTTTCAATATTTTCCTGCATAAATCAAAGCTCAAAGAAACTCCAAAAGGTTGCAGAGAAAAATTCTGCTGAAGCCTGGCTCCATTATCCAAGCACCATTATGAGGTTATGCATGAAGGCCAGAGTACCACTGGAGGATGCACACCCAACCTGGCTGTATCCAGGCATGCCTATGACCCTCGAAAGGATGATGAAGGTCACAAAGGCACAAAAGAGTCAAAGGCCACAAAGAAGGAGAAGGAGAGAAGAACCAAGGGAGAGACTAGCAAGCAAGCAAGCGAGAAGAAGAAGAAAGACAAACATGATAAAAAATGAAAGGTGGAATTGCTCCTTGGTTATTCTATTCAATAAAGAAAGAACATGTTTGTTTTAGTTAATAGTTAAATGTTAGTTTAGGACATCAAGCATTTTGTATGTTTAACTTTGCAATAAGTATGCTAGCTGATGCTGGGTGTTTATCGTCGATCTAGATTTTCACAAAGTCGAATTTCATTTGTTGAAAGTATAGTTTAGACCAATAATTAACTCCCAAATCAAATAATCCAATTCAAATCAAAATATAAACTGAGAGTGCTTAAACCTTGGGTCGTTCTCCCTAGGACGCAATTGAAGTATTATTTCTTTGGTTGTTAAGGCAAAAGGGGGTTTTCAAGCAAGAAATTAAAAATTAAAAGAACCAAGAAATCAAAGAACTAAGTAATGAGCAAAATTGTAATTAATGCATAAAAGGAGCCTTGACTTGGGAATGAGAATCCAAGGAATCCTATCATCGCCATAACCACAACTATGGTAATTATGATGAGTCTCTCTCGCCTAGTTAACCCCAACCATCGAGGAGTAAGTCAAGCAAGTATAATTGACCTTAATCCATAAGTCCTAACCAACTTACCAAACTAGTTGATAAAAGGCTAGCGTCAATGGAAACAAGAGTCAACTAACTACCCAAGAATTACCACTAAATGTCGGACATTATGACTCTAGTATCCTAGGAATTCAACCCACAAGCCAAGGTATGAAAATCTACTCAAAATCTAAGGTTGGCATTTTCACAAACACCTTGTGTGCATAAAAGTAAAACATGGAAAATTGTAAAGGAAAATGGAGAACTATAACCAACTATCAACAAAACCAAATGTAAACAAGCAATCAAACATAAAGGAAGCATGAAACATAAAATTCAGCAATCAAAACTTCAAGAAACACAAAATTGCAATTATAAACAAGTAACTTGAACCAAGGCAAATGAAAGTAAATGTGCTATAATTAAAGAGGAAATTGAGAGTACTTACAATTAAAGAGGTAAAATCAAAGATCAAAGCTTGCTATAAAATGCTACAATTAAAATGGAAACTAAAACCCTAAGAGAGCAATGCTACACTACTCCTACTCCTACTCCTAATTACTCTCTAAAACTCTCTAAGTGAGCTCCCTAAGCTAACTAAGTAAGTGCCTTCAAATGTGTTGATATCACCTTTATATAGCCTTTCATTTTAGCATTCCAGCCCTCCAAAATGGGCCAAGAGGCCTCAAAATCTGCGCTGCACGTGTTTCATTAATGAAATCACGTGTTGGATCCTGTGCTGATGCACAGATGTGTGCGTCTGCACACTTGGCTAAAAATCCTCCGGTGCGTACGCACAGGTGCTCGTGCGCACGCACACATGAAAGTTCTTGCTTGTGCGTACGCATGCAGGGTTGTGCGCACGCGCACCTCGCTGTGTGTGCTTTTTCTTGTTTTCTTCATGTTTTCTCCCTTGTACATGCTTCCTTCCACTTTTGGCCATCCATTCTTGCCTTCAAGGCCTGAAATCACTCAGAAACCATATCACAGCATCGAATGACAAAAAAGTGGAATTAATTTGCTCTATTAAAGCACAAAATTGCATGTTTTCACATTTAGGAACAAATTAGGGATCAAAGACAAAAGTATGCTATTTTGGTGCTTAAGTGCGAGTTCATATACTAGAATCCATTCAAATCAAGCCAAAATATATCGAAAAATATGGACTCATCACTAGCCTAGGTGTGTGAGCTTTCACTTTCACTGCTTGAATGCTTGTCTTGTCCCATGAGCCTTTTCAATTTTAATAAAAGAAATGTTTGAACAAGAAGAGGAATAGTTCCTTTTTATCTAGAAGTGAAACAACAGTAAGTGGTGATATGTATGTTTGATTGTGTAGTAGCTCACTCATAATGAATAAAGGATAGATTGCTCACCTTTTAGTAAACACTAGCATGCTGTCTATGAATCTTAGTAAATAAAAGTCCTTGGATGAAAGAAAAATAAACAAAAAGAAGGAAAAAGAAAAGCCAAAAGTGGCAGCAAAAACAAAATAAAGCAAGGAATAAGGCTAGACACCAATAGCTTGGACCATAGGACATATACCTGTGGTGTCTTTATACTAGGATCTGCTTGGATGATTAGGTTTTATGGAGTGCTTTAACACTTGGTAACTTGGGTTAACTAACCCGGGATTATCAACCAAAAGTCCACTATCAAGAACAACCTAGTTACAAGACATTTAGTAACCCAAAGAGGTGCTGGGCATCAATATTCTAAGAAGAATTATGAGCCAAGTGTCTGTAATGAATATGTGTTGAGTACAAATAAGCTAAGAAACTGCTACAACACCTGACACTGAGCTAAAATTTACACAGAAAGAAAATAAAGAAAAGTAATTACCAAGGATGAGTGAATAATAAGAGGTCATAGCAGTATGTAAATTGATGCTTGAAGGAGACATTCTATACCTAAAGATCAATAAGAAGTGAACTACTGCATTTTCTGCATAAAACCCCATGAACTAATAATAATGACTTGCTGACATGAGCATCCTCTTCTATTTCATTCTTTCTTCTTAATAATTCAGTAGTTGCTTAGGGACAAGCAAGATTTAAGTTTGGTGTTGTGATGCCAAGGCATCACAGGCTAGTTTTACTAGCCTTTTTCTTTGTTTTTAATATGTTTTATGCACTTTCTTGAGTTATAAGTAAGCAAATTGGGTAGAAATTCATGCATACCTAGATTTATCCAATTATGATTAATTTGATGCAATTTCATGAAAATTATGGTATAATTTCTTGTGTGCTAAGAATGATTAGAATTCTCATGACTTTAGCAAAGCTTTGATGCATGTGTTGGTTGATGATAGGTGAAAGAAAGTATGGAGGAAGGTTGGAGAAGGAGCTTGGAGAAGATGAAGAAGAAGCAACGTTGGTGGCCAAGTTGGATCACCAACGTCGCCCCCAACGTTGGAAGAGGGGCAAAGCAAGTCTCTGCATGATTTACTGATGTTCACGTTTGAGGGAGCGTTGGACATCCAACGTTCCCCCTAACGTTGTGATGAAAAAGTCAATTCTGGAGCTAAATGAATTTTGAGTGACGTGTACGCTTCTATGATGCGTACGCGTGAATGAGCAAAACTTCTTTATCCACGCACAAGTGTGCGTCACGCGCACGCTTAGAATGGCAAAAATGACCATCTACGCGTACGCGGGGATCACGTGTACGCGTCACAAAGCGATGTTGGAGGTCCAATGTTGCCTCAAACGTTCCCTCCAAATCGTGATGCCAAGCCCAAAATTTGGAATTGAAAAACTTGAATCCACGCGTACGCATCAATGATGCATGCTCGTTGATACGTAAAAATTAGATTTCACGTACAACCGGCAAGTATACCGGGTCGCATCAAGTAATAAAACTCACTAAGAGTGAGGTCGATCCCACGAGGATTGGTAGATTAAGCAACTTTAGTTAAATGGTAGATTTAGTTAAGCGAACATAGTTTTGATTTTATGAGTATTGTGACTTTTGAATATAATTGCAGGAATTTAAATGGCAATTAAGAACAAGAATATAGAAATAAAATGAAAGTAAATAACTGAAACTTAAATTGCAAGAAACTTAAACAACATCAAAGATAGATGGCAAGGAATTAAAGGGTGCAGAAATTTAAAGAACGTAAGAGTAAATAGCAAGAATTCAAAGAACAAAATGTAGATGACAAGAATAATAAATTGACAGAATGTAGAAGGGGCTTGGGTTATGGGTAATCAAACAACTTAGAAGCAAAAGAAATAAGAATTGATGATAGAGAAGATCATTAGGGATCAGAGATGCAAGTGTTCATGAATTGATGTTAGTCAAATCCTTCTCAATCATGGGTTTAGATCCATGGCAAGTGGGTAATTGAATCCCAATCTCTTGGTGATTCAATTTCTCTTAACATAACCAAATGCCACTCTCGTGATCTACTTGTTCATGAGAAGAGATGAAGCTCAAATCTAATCCAGCCACACAACTCCAATAATCTCAACCAAGGAGAGTTACATCTCACATACTAACCAAGGTGTATTGATTAAAGAAATCATGAAAGGATGAACTCTAAACTGAATTATGTGGCTCATTCCTCAAATTCACCACATAATTCATATAGATTAACCCCTCTCTCGATGGTGGTTGAATCTTTGAAGAACAAGAGTTCCCTCTTTAGATCAACCACTAAAATTGAGGAGGAAAAGATGAATTCACCAATTCATTCCAACAAGCAGAGCTCCTCCCCCTAATGAAAGTGGGGTTTAGTGAGTCATAGCTCCAATTTCAACAACAATTTCCATAAACAAAAATTAAACTAAGTATAAAGAAAGATGATGAAAAATAAGGAAATGCTTAAAGCTTAAAAATATCAAGAAGAAGAGTTCCAAGAAACCCAGAATAGCTCTCGGGTGCCCTCCCAGAAGTACCAAAGAGTTCTCAAATAAAAGTGCTTAAGAGTCTCAAAATTCTAAGTGTCCAAAAAGTCCTTAGCTTGACACTGCAGCTTCTTTGCTCATGTTAAGAGTTGCACACTCTCTTCCTTGCTCCAGGAGCCACCAAAATAGTGCTTCACCCTATGTCCATTAGCTGTGAAGGTTTGTTTTGAGGCTTCATCAAGTAATTCGACATAGCCATGAGGTGATACTTTGGTGATGGTGTATGGACCAGTCCATCTAGACCTCAGCTTCCCAGGGAAGATCTTCAATCTTGAATTGAATAACAACACCCTTTGACCTGGTTCGAATGTTCTTTGAGAGATCCTCTTATCATGCCATCTCTTTGCTCTCTCTTTGTATATTTTGGCATTTTCATATGCCTCCAATCTGAACTCCTCAAGTTCATTGAGTTGTAGCAACCTTTTCTCTCCTGCTGCTTGAGCATCTAAATTCATAAGTTTGGTGGCCCAAAAGGCCTTGTGTTCAAGCTCCACAGGGAGGTGGCATGCCTTTCCATACACCAGCTGAAATGGAGATTTTCCTATGGGTGTCTTGAAGGCTGTCCTATATGCCCAGAGTGCATCATCCAGCTTCCTAACCCAATCCTTTCTTGTTGTTCCCACAGTTTTCTCCAAGATCCTTTTTAGCTCTCTGTTGGCAAGTTCAGCTTGTCCATTGGTTTGTGGGTGATATGGGGTAGCTACTTTGTGTGTAACACCATACTTGTGGAGTAAGGAATTTAGTTGCTTGTTGCAGAAGTGGCTTCCCCCATCACTTATAAGTCCTTTAGGCACTCCAAATCTAGTGAAGATGTTCTTCTTGAGGAATTGCAAGACCACGTTGGTATCACATGTGGTGGTTGCTATTGCTTCTACCCATTTGGAGACATACTCTACTGCTACCAAAATGTATTTGAATGTGTAAGATGGAGGAAAGGGTCCTATGAAGTCTATTCCCCACAGATCAAAGAGTTCCACTTCCAAAATGAACTTTTGAGGCATCTCATTTTTCTTTGACAAACCCCCTGTTCTTTGACATTCATTGCATTGGCTCACAAACTCCCTAGCATCCTTGAAGATTGAAGGCCAATAGAAACCACTTTGAAGGACCTTTGCAGCCGTTCTTTCTGCTCCAAAATGACCACCATAACTAGAGTTGTGACAATGCCATAGTATGTCCTTCATTTCACCTTCTGACACACATCTTCTTATCATTCCATCTGGGCATCTTTTGAACAAGAATGGTTCATCCCAGAAGAAGAACTTAGCCTCATGTAGCAGCTTCTTGGCTTGTTGTTTTGTGTACTCTTGTGGAATGATTCTCCCCGCCTTGTAGTTGGCCATATCTGCAAACCAAGGGACATGTTGAATGTGCAAGAGGTGTTCATCTGGAAATTCTTCATTTATTGATGGAAGGTTGTCTTGGCATGCATCTTGTGGTACCCTTGATAAGTGATCAGCAACTTGATTTTCATTGCCCTTTCTATCTTTTATCTCTATGTCAAACTCTTGTAGGAGTAGCACCCACCTGATTAGCCGTGGTTTGGCATCCTGTTTTGACATAAGATACTTAATAGCAGCATGGTCAGTATACACTAAGACTTTAGATCCAATCAAATATTGTCTAAACTTATCAAAAGCATATACCACAGCTAGTAGCTCTTTCTCTGTTGTGGTGTAGTTCTTTTGAGTTTCATTCAATACCTTACTTGCATAGTAGATAACATGAAGCTTCTTTTCCTTCCTCTGCCCCAACACAGCACCAATTGCAAGGTTACTTGCATCACACATGAGTTCAAAAGGTAATCCCCAACTTGGGGGTGTGATGATTGGTGCTGTGGTGAGCTTAGCCTTTAGAAGTTCAAAAGCATGTTTGCATTCATCATCAAAGATAAAAGGATTATCTGCCACCAGCAAATTGCTTAGTGGCTTTGCTATTTTGGAAAAATCTTTGATGAATCTCCTATAGAATCCAGCATGTCCTAAGAAACTTCTAACGGCTTTCACACTAGTTGGCAAAGGAAGTTTTTCTATAATTTCTACTTTTGCCTTGTCAACTTCTATACCCTTTCTTGAAATTTTATGACCAAGAACAATGCCTTCGGGTACCATGAAATGGCATTTCTCCCAATTCAAAACTAAATTGGTTTCTTGGCACCTTTTCAAGACTAAGGTAAGATGGTGCAAGCAAGTATTGAAGGAATCACCAAAAACAGAGAAATCATCCATAAAGACTTCAATAAATTTTTCTACCATGTCTGAGAAGATTGATAGCATGCACCTTTGAAAGGTAGCTGGAGCATTACATAGTCCAAATGGCATTCTCCTGTATGCAAAGACTCCAAAGGGACAAGTAAAGGAGGTCTTCTCTTGATCCATGGGGTCAACCACTATCTGGTTATATCCAGAATATCCATCAAGAAAACAGTAGTAGGCATGGCCAGCCAATCTTTCAAGCATCTGGTCAATGAAAGGGAGAGGAAAGTGGTCTTTTCGTGTAGCATCATTCAGCCTCCTATAGTCTATGCACATTCTCCACCCTGTCACTGTTCGTGTTGGGATAAGCTCATTCTTCTCATTAACAATGACAGTCATCCCCCCTTTCTTGGGTACTACGTGCACTGGACTGACCCAAGGGCTGTCAGATATAGGGTAGATGATCCCAGCTTTACACAACTTCAGGACTTCCTTTTGAACAACCTCCTTCATTGTAGGATTCAATCTTCTTTGGGGTTGTACCACCGGTTTGGAACCCTCCTCTAAGAGTATCTTGTGCATGCATACGGCAGGGCTTATGCCTTTCAAGTCATCAATGGTCCATCCCAACGCCTCTTTGTGAGCTTTCAATACTACAAGGAGCTTTTCTTCTTCTTCTGCACTCAATGTAGAATTGATGATCACTGGGAATCTGTCCTTCTCACCAAGGAATGCATATTTAAGATGAGGAGGTAGTGGTTTCAACTCTTGTTGTGGTGCCTTTTCTTTCGTAGCTTCACTTGGTTCCTCTGATGCTTCCAACTTGTTCTTTTCTTGTCCCTTGATGTTATGGACTTCTTCTTGTTTCACTTGATGGTTTGTGTCAAGTACTTCTTCAACCAAAGAGTCCACTACATCAATCCTCATGCAACTTTCTTTCTCCACGGGGTGTTGCATTGCTTTGAAAACATTTATGGTCATTTGCTCATCATGCACTCTAAAAATCATTTCTCCCTTTTCCACATCAATGATTGTTCTAGCTGTAGCCAAAAAGGGTCTACCAAGAATGACTGAATTGTTTCCCTCTTCATCCATGTCTAGGACCACAAAATCAGCTGGGAATATGAAGTTTCCCACCTTCACCAAGAGGTTCTCAACTACTCCATTTGGTATTTTGATGGATCTGTCAGCAAGTTGGAGTGACATTCTTGTGGGTTTAAGCTATTCAATCATCATTTTCTTCATCATGGTAAGAGGCATTAGGTTAATGCTTGCTCCAAGGTCACAAAGTGATTTGTCAACAGCCATGCTCCCAATCGTGCAGGGTATGAGGAAGCTGCCAGGGTCTTTGAGTTTTGGAGGTAGCCCCTTTTGAATGATGGCACTACACTCTTGATTGAGAATCACCGTTTCTTTTTCTTGCCAACTTCTCTTCTTGGTAATCAATTCCTTAAGAAACTTTGCATATAATGGCATCTGTTCTAGAGCTTCTGCCAATGGGATGTTGATTTCAAGTTTCTTGAAGATTTCTAAGAACCTTGGGAATTGTTGGTCCTTTGCTCCTTTGTGTATCCTAGTTGGGTACGGAAGCTTGGGTACATAAGCTTTTACTCCTTCACTCTTATTTTCTTGTTGCGGATTCACACTCTCCTTGCTATCATGGTTGCTTCCTTGACTGGGTGGCTTGCCTTGTGGCTTGAAAACCTCTTTGCCTTTGTTAGATGTTGAAGCCTTTTCTTCATCTTGCCTTTCCACACGACTTTCCACTGTGTCTTGCTCTGTGGGTTTTGTTGCTTCTTTATTTAAACTTTCACCAACTACCTTGCCACTCCTTAACTGCAGAGCTTTACATTCTTCTCTTGGGTTGGGTATTGTATCACTTGGGAGAACATTGGTTGGTCGCTCTGCTTGTTTGGCTAATTGTCCCACTTGTCTCTCAATATTCTTCATGGTAACCTCATGTTCCTTTTGTCCCTTGGCTAAGGCTTGAGTGGTTTGAGCAAGTGCTTGCAAGGTTGCTTCAAGACTTGCAATTCTAGTCTCATGATGGTCAATTGGGGATATGATGGGGGTTGATTGTTGTTGGAAGTTGTTGGGTGGATTAGTGTGGTAATTCTGTGTGTTGGATGTTGGTGCAGGGAAGTTATTTTGGTGAGTTTGTGAGTTATTATGAGGGTGTTGATATGTGTTTTGTGTTTTTCTATATTGGTTAGTGTTGGTGGCATGGTGATTTTGGTTATTTGTGTTGCGGGTGTGGTTGTGGTTGTTGTTCTTTTGCCAATGGTTTTCACCCCACCTTAGATTGGGATGATTTTTCCAAGAGGAGTTGTATGTATCACCATGAAATTCATCCTGAGAATTTGAAGTATTTTGCATGTATTGAACTTGTTCTTGTGGCTGTTCAACAGTGGTCCCTTCACCTTGGCCTCATTCAAGTGATGGTTGATTTGTTGTGTTCACTGATGCTAGTTGCATGCCATCCATTCTTTTTGTTATCATCTCCATTTGTTGTTGGATTTGTTGGTGCATTAACTTATTTTGTGCCAAGATAGCATCAACACCTTCAAGCTCCATTACACCTTTCTTTGGGGTCGGATTATGCTGCCTCTCTGATGAGTAATAATATTGATTGTTTGCCACAATCTCAATGAGGTCTTGAGCCTCCTCGGCAGTTTTCATCATGTTGAGTGATCCCCCTGATGAGTAATCTAGTCCTTTCCTTGCTTCTGGATTTAGGCCTTCATAGAAGTTTTGGAGTTTGACCCAATCACTAAACATGTCAGGTGGGCATCTTCTCATTAGTGCCTTGTACCTTTCCCAGGCTTCATATAACGACTCCCCATCCATTTGCCTGAAAGTCTGAACCTCTGTCTTCAACTTGATAATCTTTTGAGGTGGGTAGAACTTTGCTAGAAATCTGCTCATCACTTCATTCCAATCATTGAGGCTTTCCTTAGGGAATGATTCTAGCCATTGAGTGGCTTTGTCCCTCAAAGAGAATGGAAATAGTAACAACTTGTAGACATCTGGATGCACTCCATTTGTCTTCACTGTATTGCATATCCTCAGAAAAACAGATAGATGTTGATTTGGGTCTTCAAGAGGTCCCCCTCCATAGGAGCAGTTATTTTGTACCAAAGTAATGAGTTGGGGTTTTAACTCAAAGTTATTGGCCTGAACTGGAGGAGTGGCAATACTACTCCCACAATGCCTTGGATCAGGGATGGTATAAGAAGATAGCACCCTTCTAGGTGGTCCATCATTGTTGTTGACCCCTCCAGGATTGTGCATCTCATCCTCCATGACTTGATCTTCTCCCTCTGAATCCTCTTCACCAACTATTCCCTTTCCTCTTTCTGCTCTTCTTATCCTTCGAAGGGTTCTCTCGTCCTCAGTATAAAGTCTAGTAGCTCCTGACATACACAAACAAAACCAAAATCACAAGTGAAATATTCTAGAACTAGAGTGGAATTGGAGTTAGTGACACAAAGTATCAAACAGTTAGTGGGCTTAACAAAAACACTAAAAAAAATGCTTAATCTAAATCACCCTTCACTTAATCATTGTCAATCTTTTCCAATCCCCGGCAACGGCGCCAAAAACTTGATACGTAAAAATTAGATTTCACGTACAACCGGCAAGTATACCGGGTCGCATCAAGTAATAAAACTCACTAAGAGTGAGGTCGATCCCACGAGGATTGGTAGATTAAGCAACTTTAGTTAAATGGTAGATTTAGTTAAGCGAACATAGTTTTGATTTTATGAGTATTGTGACTTTTGAATATAATTGCAGGAATTTAAATGGCAATTAAGAACAAGAATATAGAAATAAAATGAAAGTAAATAACTGAAACTTAAATTGCAAGAAACTTAAACAACATCAAAGATAGATGGCAAGGAATTAAAGGGTGCAGAAATTTAAAGAACGTAAGAGTAAATAGCAAGAATTCAAAGAACAAAATGTAGATGACAAGAATAATAAATTGACAGAATGTAGAAGGGGCTTGGGTTATGGGTAATCAAACAACTTAGAAGCAAAGAAATAAGAATTGATGATAGAGAAGATCATTAGGGATCAGAGATGCAAGTGTTCATGAATTGATGTTAGTCAAATCCTTCTCAATCATGGGTTTAGATCCATGGCAAGTGGGTAATTGAATCCCAATCTCTTGGTGATTCAATTTCTCTTAACATAACCAAATGCCACTCTCGTGATCTACTTGTTCATGAGAAGAGATGAAGCTCAAATCTAATCCAGCCACACAACTCCAATAATCTCAACCAAGGAGAGTTACATCTCACATACTAACCAAGGTGTATTGATTAAAGAAATCATGAAAGGATGAACTCTAAACTGAATTATGTGGCTCATTCCTCAAATTCACCACATAATTCATATAGATTAACCCCTCTCTCGATGGTGGTTGAATCTTTGAAGAACAAGAGTTCCCTCTTTAGATCAACCACTAAAATTGAGGAGGAAAAGATGAATTCACCAATTCATTCCAACAAGCAGAGCTCCTCCCCCTAATGAAAGTGGGGTTTAGTGAGTCATAGCTCCAATTTCAACAACAATTTCCATAAACAAAAATTAAACTAAGTATAAAGAAAGATGATGAAAAATAAGGAAATGCTTAAAGCTTAAAAATATCAAGAAGAAGAGTTCCAAGAAACCCAGAATAGCTCTCGGGTGCCCTCCCAGAAGTACCAAAGAGTTCTCAAATAAAAGTGCTTAAGAGTCTCAAAATTCTAAGTGTCCAAAAAGTCCTTAGCTTGACACTGCAGCTTCTTTGCTCATGTTAAGAGTTGCACACTCTCTTCCTTGCTCCAGGGGCCACCAAAATAGTGCTTCACCCTATGTCCATTAGCTGTGAAGGTTTGTTTTGAGGCTTCATCAAGTAATTCGACATAGCCATGAGGTGATACTTTGGTGATGGTGTATGGACCAGTCCATCTAGACCTCAGCTTCCCAGGGAAGATCTTCAATCTTGAATTGAATAACAACACCCTTTGACCTGGTTCGAATGTTCTTTGAGAGATCCTCTTATCATGCCATCTCTTTGCTCTCTCTTTGTATATTTTGGCATTTTCATATGCCTCCAATCTGAACTCCTCAAGTTCATTGAGTTGTAGCAACCTTTTCTCTCCTGCTGCTTGAGCATCTAAATTCATAAGTTTGGTGGCCCAAAAGGCCTTGTGTTCAAGCTCCACAGAGAGGTGGCATGCCTTTCCATACACCAGCTGAAATGGAGATTTTCCTATGGGTGTCTTGAAGGCTGTCCTATATGCCCAGAGTGCATCATCCAGCTTCCTAACCCAATCCTTTCTTGTTGTTCCCACAGTTTTCTCCAAGATCCTTTTTAGCTCTCTGTTGGCAAGTTCAGCTTGTCCATTGGTTTGTGGGTGATATGGGGTAGCTACTTTGTGTGTAACACCATACTTGTGGAGTAAGGAATTTAGTTGCTTGTTGCAGAAGTGGCTTCCCCCATCACTTATAAGTCCTTTAGGCACTCCAAATCTAGTGAAGATGTTCTTCTTGAGGAATTGCAAGACCACGTTGGTATCACATGTGGTGGTTGCTATTGCTTCTACCCATTTGGAGACATACTCTACTGCTACCAAAATGTATTTGAATGTGTAAGATGGAGGAAAGGGTCCCATGAAGTCTATTCCCCACAGATCAAAGAGTTCCACTTCCAAAATGAACTTTTGAGGCATCTCATTTTTCTTTGACAAACCCCCTGTTCTTTGACATTCATTGCATTGGCTCACAAACTCCCTAGCATCCTTGAAGATTGAAGGCCAATAGAAACCACTTTGAAGGACCTTTGCAGCCGTTCTTTCTGCTCCAAAATAACCACCATAACAAGAGTTGTGACAATGCCATAGTATGTTCTTCATTTCACCTTCTGACACACATCTTCTTATCATTCCATCTGGGCATCTTTTGAACAAGAATGGTTCATCCCAGAAGAAGAACTTAGCCTCATGTAGCAGCTTCTTGGCTTGTTGTTTTGTGTACTCTTGTGGAATGATTCTCCCCGCCTTGTAGTTGGCCATATCTGCAAACCAAGGGACATGTTGAATGTGCAAGAGGTGTTCATCTGGAAATTCTTCATTTATTGATGGAAGGTTGTCTTGGCATGCATCTTGTGGTACCCTTGATAAGTGATCAGCAACTTGATTTTCATTGCCCTTTCTATCTTTTATCTCTATGTCAAACTCTTGTAGGAGTAGCACCCACCTGATTAGCCGTGGTTTGGCATCCTGTTTTGACATAAGATACTTAATAGCAGCATGGTCAGTATACACTAAGACTTTAGATCCAATCAAATATTGTCTAAACTTATCAAAAGCATATACCACAGCTAGTAGCTCTTTCTCTGTTGTGGTGTAGTTCTTTTGAGTTTCATTCAATACCTTACTTGCATAGTAGATAACATGAAGCTTCTTTTCCTTCCTCTGCCCCAACACAGCACCAATTGCAAGGTTACTTGCATCACACATGAGTTCAAAAGGTAATCCCCAACTTAGGGGTGTGATGATTGGTGCTGTGGTGAGCTTAGCCTTTAGAAGTTCAAAAGCATGTTTGCATTCATCATCAAAGATAAAAGGATTATCTGTCACCAGCAAATTGCTTAGTGGCTTTGCTATTTTGGAAAAATCTTTGATGAATCTCCTATAGAATCCAGCATGTCCTAAGAAACTTCTAACGGCTTTCACACTAGTTGGCAAAGGAAGTTTTTCTATAATTTCTACTTTTGCCTTGTCAACTTCTATACCCTTTCTTGAAATTTTATGACCAAGAACAATGCCTTCGGGTACCATGAAATGGCATTTCTCCCAATTCAAAACTAAATTGGTTTCTTGGCACCTTTTCAAGACTAAGGTAAGATGGTGCAAGCAAGTATTGAAGGAATCACCAAAAACAGAGAAATCATCCATAAAGACTTCAATAAATTTTTCTACCATGTCTGAGAAGATTGATAGCATGCACCTTTGAAAGGTAGCTGGAGCATTACATAGTCCAAATGGCATTCTCCTGTATGCAAAGACTCCAAAGGGACAAGTAAAGGAGGTCTTCTCTTGATCCATGGGGTCAACCACTATCTGGTTATATCCAGAATATCCATCAAGAAAACAGTAGTAGGCATGGCCAGCCAATCTTTCAAGCATCTGGTCAATGAAAGGGAGAGGAAAGTGGTCTTTTCGTGTAGCATCATTCAGCCTCCTATAGTCTATGCACATTCTCCACCCTGTCACTGTTCGTGTTGGGATAAGCTCATTCTTCTCATTAACAATGACAGTCATCCCCCCTTTCTTGGGTACTACGTGCACTGGACTGACCCAAGGGCTGTCAGATATAGGGTAGATGATTCCAGCTTTACACAACTTCAGGACTTCCTTTTGAACAACCTCCTTCATTGTTGTTGACCCCTCCAGGATTGTGCATCTCATCCTCCATGACTTGATCTTCTCCCTCTGAATCCTCTTCACCAACTATTCCCTTTCCTCTTTCTGCTCTTCTTATCCTTCGAAGGGTTCTCTTGTCCTCAGTATAAAGTCTAGTAGCTCCTGACATACACAAACAAAACCAAAATCACAAGTGAAATATTCTAGAACTAGAGTGGAATTGGAGTTAGTGACACAAAGTATCAAACAGTTAGTGGGCTTAACAAAAACACTAAAAAAAAAATGCTTAATCTAAATCACCCTTCACTTAATCATTGTCAATCTTTTCCAATCCCCGGCAACGGCGCCAAAAACTTGATACGTAAAAATTAGATTTCACGTACAACCGGCAAGTATACCGGGTCGCATCAAGTAATAAAACTCACTAAGAGTGAGGTCGATCCCACGAGGATTGGTAGATTAAGCAACTTTAGTTAAATGGTAGATTTAGTTAAGCGAACATAGTTTTGATTTTATGAGTATTGTGACTTTTGAATATAATTGCAGGAATTTAAATGGCAATTAAGAACAAGAATATAGAAATAAAATGAAAGTAAATAACTGAAACTTAAATTGCAAGAAACTTAAACAACATCAAAGATAGATGGCAAGGAATTAAAGGGTGCAGAAATTTAAAGAACGTAAGAGTAAATAGCAAGAATTCAAAGAACAAAATGTAGATGACAAGAATAATAAATTGACAGAATGTAGAAGGGGCTTGGGTTATGGATAATCAAACAACTTAGAAGCAAAAGAAATAAGAATTGATGATAGAGAAGATCATTAGGGATCAGAGATGCAAGTGTTCATGAATTGATGTTAGTCAAATCCTTCTCAATCATGGGTTTAGATCCATGGCAAGTGGGTAATTGAATCCCAATCTCTTGGTGATTCAATTTCTCTTAACATAACCAAATGCCACTCTCGTGATCTACTTGTTCATGAGAAGAGATGAAGCTCAAATCTAATCCAGCCACACAACTCCAATAATCTCAACCAAGGAGAGTTACATCTCACATACTAACCAAGGTGTATTGATTAAAGAAATCATGAAAGGATGAACTCTAAACTGAATTATGTGGCTCATTCCTCAAATTCACCACATAATTCATATAGATTAACCCCTCTCTCGATGGTGGTTGAATCTTTGAAGAACAAGAGTTTCCTCTTTAGATCAACCACTAAAATTGAGGAGGAAAAGATGAATTCACCAATTCATTCCAACAAGCAGAGCTCCTCCCCCTAATGAAAGTGGGGTTTAGTGAGTCATAGCTCCAATTTCAACAACAATTTCCATAAACAAAAATTAAACTAAGTATAAAGAAAGATGATGAAAAATAAGGAAATGCTTAAAGCTTAAAAATATCAAGAAGAAGAGTTCCAAGAAACCCAGAATAGCTCTCGGGTGCCCTCCCAGAAGTACCAAAGAGTTCTCAAATAAAAGTGCTTAAGAGTCTCAAAATTCTAAGTGTCCAAAAAGTCCCCTTAAAGTACAAACTCAATCTCTATTTATACTAGTCCTAAAACTCCTTCAAAGCTCTTCAATTGGGCTAGCAATGTGGGCTTTCTCTTTGTTGAATTTCTGGTTCAATTGAAGAACTTGCTAGCCTTTGTAAGGAATAGAGGAGGCAGAGCAAGTTGGCACCAATTCTGGCCCATTGAGGGGCGTTATTGGCAACAACTCTAGGCTTAATGCACGTTGGCAACGTGCATGGCCTTTTCCTGGAAGTGAAGTTTGAGACTTGGGCGTTGCTAGCCCAAGTTGTTGCTAACAACTTGCTATTCCTCTTCTTGGCTCTATTTTCATGCCAAATGTAGCCCAGAATTTAAGTGTCAATCCTCTGCTTCAATATGGACTATTATACATCATTGGAAAGCTCTTGATGTCTTCTTTCTAATGCCACTGGAATCACCTCATTTGGACTTTCCTAGCTCAAGTTATGCTTCCTCAAAGGAGGTAAGGTCAAGCTGCCAAGTTGTTGCCAAAAACGCACCTTCACTCCCAAGTTGGCAACGTGCCCGTGCCTAACCTCCCAAAGCAGGGACTTGGGGCTGGCGTTGTTGCAAAACACTCCTTCTCTTCAGCACGTTGGCAACGTGCTCGAGCCTTTCTCAAGGCTCCATGTTTGCTTCCTGGCGTTGGCAACGTGCTCGAGCCTTCTTCAAGGCTATAAACCTTGCTTCCCACGTTGGCAACGTGGCTGGCAGGGCATTCTGGCGTTGGCAACTTGGCTGGCAGCACATTCTGGCGTTGCCAAGGAACACGCCTTCTCTTCAGCACGTTGGCAACGTGCTCGAGCCTTCCTCAAGGCTCCATATTTGCTTCCTGGCGTTGCCTTGGAACACGCCAATGATAATGGCGTTGGCAACGTGGTTGAGCTCCAAAACTTGGTGCCTAGCCAAGCATTCTTTCTTGGCGTTGCCTTGAAACACGCCAATGGTTTCTGGCGTTGGCAACGCCCTCGAGCTCCTCTTCAAGGCTTCATTCTTGTTGCTTGGCGTTGCCTAGGAACACGCCAGTGAAGTAGCACGTTGGCAACGTGCTCAAGCTCCTCCATGGCCCAAGTTTTCTAGCTTAGCGTTGCTTTGAACAACGCCCATAGTTCTTGGCGTTGGCAACGCCCTCGAAACTCCTTCCTCCAAGTTGGCAACGCCAACATTTGCTCTCCAGGGCTGCCTTGGCGTTGCCTTCAACAACGCACACTCTTCTCCAAGTTGGCAACGCCAACTTCTCTTCTAAGGCTGCCTGGCGTTGTCATGAATAACGCCCACTATCTCCAAGTTGGCAACGCCAACTTCTTCTTCCAAGGTTGCCTGGCGTTGTCATGAATAACACCCACTATCTCCAAGTTGGCAACGCCAACTTCCCAGCTTGCATCATTCTTGCTTCCATGCTTTCTTGTTTCACCACCTATCATCAACAAAGGAAATAGCTTCAAAGTCTTACCCATTCATGCAATAAATTTCATGAGATTCATTCATACTCATTCATGTATGCATTCCTTAAATCATTTGCATGAATTTGGCTAGAATCAACATGTTCCTTGGTATTCCCATGCATGAAGATAAAACTCATAAAAGGACTTGTTTATTTAGAGAAAATGAGTGAAATTAAGCTAAAACCAACTAAACTAACTAGCCAATATAACAAATATGCAATTGCATCACACGTCTATAAGAAAAAGGGCAACTGACGCGAAAGCGTGGTGCACGCGTACGCGTGAACACGCAAAATTTCAGATTTCACGCCTTAGCATAAAGCACGCGTACGCGTGGGTAAGCAGAATGTTGGCCCTCCAACGTTGAGTCAAACACCAATGACACCAGATTAGCTGGTTTTTCTGATTCATTCTTAAATGGTGTTTGAGTCAACGTTGGCCATCAAACGTTGACTCCAATATAAAGCATCAGAATTCATAATTCAAATAGATCCTCTCAATAGCAAAAGGAATCCAATTGGAGAAACTTCAATCCAATTCCATCAAGGCCAAAAGTCCAATTCAGAGATTGAAGATCAACGGAAGAAAGTGTATAAATAGTGGAGAATTTAAGTTAGAAAGGGCGTTTTCCCCATTTTTTTGATTTGAGACTTACTGGACTTTTCATTTTCGGAATTCAGAATGTATCTTTTGATTTTAATTTCTATTTTGAGAGCTATGAACAACTAAACCGCTTTCATTGGGTTAGGGAGCTCTATTGTAATTTAATGGATCAACAGTAGTTTTCATCTTCTTCTTCTTTCTTTTCTCTTGATTTTTGTTAGAAAGTTTTCGGTCTTAATTCAATTGGATAGTTGTCTTGAGAAAGAAGCTGTCCATAATTGGAATTCTTCGGATCCTTGAGAGAGGGATGAAGAATTCATGCTAGAATTACTTTCTCACATTGGATTAAATCGGGGGTTGGATGGATATAATGACATGTAATCCTACCAATACTTTGATCTATGAATTTGTGTGGTATAGTGGTGCACAAAATTGTGATCATCAATGGCGCCATCAACGCTCAATTGCAATCTCAACTCTTTATCACAACTTCGCACAACTAACCAGCAAGTGCACTGGGTCGTCCAAGTAATAAACCTTACGCGAGTAAGGGGTCGATCCCACAGAGATTGTTGGTATGAAGCAAGCTATGGTCATCTTGTAAATCTCAGTCAGGCGGATTCAAATGGTTATGGAGGATTAATGACTAAAAGATGAATAAAACATAAAATAAGGATAGAGATACTTATGTAATTCATTGGTGAGAACTTCAGATAAGCGTATGGAGATGCTTTGTCCCTTCTGTCTCTCTGTTTTCCTACTGTCTTCATCAAATCCTTCTTACTCCTTTCCATGGCAAGCTGTATGTTGGGCATCACCGTTGTCAATGGCTACAGTCCCGTCCTCTCAGTGAAAATGTTCAACGCGCTCTGTCACAGCACGGCTATTCAGCTGTCGGTTCTCGATCATGTCGGAATAGAATCCAGTGATTCTTTTGCGTCTGTCACTAACGCCCCACAATCGCGAGTTTGAAGCTCGTCACAATCATTCAATCCTTGAATCCTACTCAGAATACCACAGACAAGGTTTAGACCTTCCGGATTCTCTTGAATGCCACTATCAATTCTAGCTTATACCACGAAGATTTCGATTAAGGGATCCAAGAGATATCCACTCAATCTAAGGTAGAAAGGAGGTGGTTGTCAGGCACACGTTCATAGGTGAGAATGATGATGAGTGTCACGGATCATCACATTCATCAAGTTGAGGAACATGTGATATCTTAGAACAAGAATAAGCCGAATTGAATAGAAGAACAATAGTAATTGCATTGATACTCGAGGTACAGCAGAGCTCCACACCTTAATCTATGGTGTGTAGAAACTCCACCGTTGAAAATACATAAGAACAAGGTCTAGGCATGGCCGTGAGGCCAGCCCCCATGATCTAAGAACTAGACATCCAAAGATGAAAATACAATAGCAAAAGGTCCTATTTGTAGAGAACTAGTAGCTTAGGGTTTACAAAGATGAGTAAATGACATAAAAATCCACTTCCGGGCCCACTTGGTGTGTGCTTGGGCTGAGCATTGAAGCTTTCATGTGTAGAGACTTTTCTTGGAGTTAAACGCCAGCTTTTGTGCCAGTTTGGGCGTTTAACTCCCATTCTTGTGCCAGTTCCGGCGTTTAACGCCAGAATTCTTGAGCTGACTTGGAACGCCTGGTTGGGCCATCAAATCTCGGGCAAAGTATGGACTATTATACATTGCTGGAAAGCCCAGGATGTCTACTTTCCAACGCAATTGAGATCGAGCCAATTGGGCTTCAATAGCTCCAGAAAATTCACTTCGAGTGCAGGGAGGTCAGAATCCAACAGCATCTGCAGTCCTTTTCAGCCTCTGAATCAGATTTTTGCTCAGGTCCCTTGGTGCACGAAATTGCAATCACACTTTGCAATCCCGCACAACTAACCAGCAAGTGCACTGGGTGGTCCAAGTAATACCTTACGTGAGTAAGGGTCGATCCCACGGAGATTGTCGGCTTGAAGCAAGCTATGGTTATCTTGTAACTCTTAGTCAGGATATCAAAGATTATCAGGATTGATTGTAAAAAGCAAAAGAACATAAAACAGGTACTTGAATTGCAGTGATGGAAAATAGGTTGAGGTTTTGGAGATGCTCTGTCTTCTGAACCTCTGCTTTCCTACTGTCTTCTTCTTCAAACACGCAAGGCTCCTTCCATGGCAAGCTGTATGTAGGGTTTCACCGTTGTCAATGGCTACCTCCCATCCTCTCAGTGGAAATGTTCAACGCACCCTGTCACGGCACGGCTATCCAGCTGTCGGTTCTCGATCATGTCAGAATAGAATCCAGTGATTCTTTTGCGTCTGTCACTAACGCACCACAATCGCGAGTTTGAAGCTCATCACAGTCATTCAATCATTGAATCCTACTCAAAATACCACAGACAAGGTTTAGACCTTCCGGATTCTCTTGAATGCCGCCATCAATTCTAGCTTATACCACGAAGATTCTGATTAAGGAATCCAAGAGATATCTACTCAATCTAAGGTAGAACGGAGGTGGTTGTCAGGCACGCGTTCATAGTTGAAAATATGATGAGTGTCACGGATCATCACATTCATTCGGGTTAAGAACAAGTGATATCTTAGAACGGAAGCAAGCATGATTGAATAAGAAACAGTAGTAATTGCATTAATCCATCAAGACACAGCAGAGCTCCTCACCCCCAACCATGGGGTTTAGAGACTCATGCTGTAGAAGATACAATGAGAAACGTGTAAAGTGTCATAAGGTACAGATACAATGTCAAAAGATCCTATTAATAGAGAACTAGTAACCTAGGGTTTACAGAAATGAGTAAATGACAGAAAAATCCACTTCCGGGCCCACTTGGTATGTGCTTGGGCTGAGCATTGAAGCATTTTCGTGTAGAGGCTCTTTCTGGAGTTAAACGCCAGCTTTTATGCCAGTTTGGGCGTTTAACTCCAATTTCTATGCCAGTTCCAGCGTTAAACGCTGGGAATTCTGAAGCTGATTTGCAACGCCGGTTTGGGCCATCAAATCTCGGGCAAAGTATGGACTATTATACATTGATGGAAAGCCCAGGATGTCTACTTTCCAACGCCATTGAGAGCGCGCCAATTGGGCTTCCGTAGCTCCAGAAAATTTACTTCGAGTGCAGGGAGGTCAGAATCCAACAGCATCTGCAGTCCTTTTCAGCCTCTGAATAAGATTTTTGCTCAGGACCCTCAATTTCAGCCAAAAAATACCTGAAATTACAGAAAAACACACAAAATCATAGTAAAGTCTAGAAAAGTGAATTTTAACTAAAAACTAATAAAAATATAATAAAAACTAACTAAAATATACTAAAAACATACTAAAAACAATGCCAAAAAGCGTATAAATTATCCGCTCATCACAACACCAAACTTAAATTGTTGCTTGTCCCCAAGCAACTGAAAATCAAAATAGAATAAAAAGAAGAGAATATACTATAGACTCCAAAATATCAAAGAAACATAGTTCCAATTAGATGAGCGGGACTAGTAGCTTTTTGCTTCCGAACAGTTTTGGCACCTCGCTTTATCCTTTGAGGTTCAGAATGATTGGCATCTATAGGAACTCAGAATTCAGATAGTGTTATTGATTCTCCTACTTAGGTATGATGATTCTTGAACACAGCTACTTTATGAGTCTTGGCCGTGGCCCAAAGCACTCTGTCTTCCAGTATTACCACCGGATACATACATGCCACAGACACATAATTGGGTGAACCTTTTTAGATTGTGATTCAGTTTTGCTAGAGTCCCCAATTAGAGGTGTCCAGGGTTCTTAAGCACACTCTTTTTGCCTTGGATCACGACTTTAACCGCTCAGTCTCAAGTTTTCACTTGACACCTTCACGCCACAAGCACATGGTTAGGGACAGCTTGGTTTAGCCGCTTAGGCCAGGATGTTATTCCTGTAGGCCCTCCTATCCACTGATGCTCAAAGCCTTGGATCCTTTTTATTACCCTTGCCTTTTGGTTTAAAGGGCTATTGGCTTCTTCTGCTTGCTCTTTCTTTTTCTCTTTTCTACTTCTTTTTTTTTTGTTTTTTTTTTCTTTTTTGAATACACTGCTTTTTCTTGCTTCAAAAATCATTTTTATGATTTTTCAGATCCTCAATAACAGTTCTCCTTTTCCATCATTCTTTCAAGAGCCAACAATTTTAACATTCTTAAAACAACAAATTCAAAAGACATATGCACTGTTCAAGCATTCATTCAGAAAACAAAAAGTATTGTCACCACATCAAACTAATTCAACTAGTTTCAGAGATGAATTCGAAATCCTGTACTTCTTGTTCTTTTGTGATTAAAGCCTTTTTTCATTTAAGAAAGGTGATGGATTCATAGGACATTCATAACTTTAAGGCATAGACACTAAGACACTAATGATCACAAGACACAAACATGGATAAACATAAGCATGAAATTCGAAAAACCAGAAAATAAAGAACAAGAAAATTAAAGAACGGGTCCACCTTAGTGATGGCGGCTTGTTCTTGCTCTTGAAGATCTTATGGAGTGCTTGAGCTCCTCAATGTCTCTTCCTTGCTTTTGTTGCTCCTCTCTCATGATTCTATGATCTTCTTTAATTTCATGGAGGAGGATGGAATGTTCTTGGTGCTCCACCCTTAGTTGTCCCATGTTGGAACTCAATTCTCCTAGGGAGGTGTTGATTTGCTCCCAATAGTTTTGTGGAGGAAAGTGCATCCCTTGAGATGAATCTCTCCATCTCCCATGGCTCTGAGGTGGAAGCTTTTGCCTTCCCTTTCCTCTTTCTAGAGGTTTCTCCGGCCTTAGGTGCCAAAAATGGTTATGGAGAAACAAAAAGCAACGCTTTTACCACACCAAACTTAGAAGGTTTGCTCGTCCTCGAGCAAAAGAAGAAAGAAGAGAGAGAGTGGTGGGGTAGGTGGGGATCCTGTGGGGTCCACAGATCCTGAGGTGTCAAGGATAATTCATCCCTGCACCAAGTGGTGAGCAAAAGTGCTCATACTACCAATCCTGGCGTTAAACGCCGGGCTGGTGCCCATTTCTGGCGTTTAACGCCAGCTTGGTGCCCATTCCTGGCGTTTAACGCCAGTCTGGTGCCCCTTTCTGGCGTTAAACGCCCAGAATGGTGCCAGACTGGGCGTTAAACGCCCATTTGCTGCCCTTACTGGCGTTTAAAACGCCAGCAAGGTTTTCCTCCAGGGTGTGCTATTTTTCTTTCTGTTTTTTATTCTATTTCTGCTTTTTCAATTGAATTTGTGACTTTCCATGATCATCAACCTATAGAAAACATAAAATAACAAAGGAAAATAATAAATATAACATTGGGTTGCCTCCCAACAAGCACTTCTTTAATGTCAGTAGCTTGACAGTGGGCTCTCATGGAGCCTCACAGATGTTCAGAGCAATGTTGGAACCTCCCAACACCAAACTTAGAGTTTGAATGTGGGGGTTCAACACCAAACTTAGAAGTTGGTGGTGGCCTCCCAACACCAAACTTAGAGTTTGACTGTGGGGGCTCTGTTTGACTCTGTTTTGAGAGAAGCTCTTCATGCTTCCTCTCCATGGTTACAGAAGGAGAACCTTGAGTCTTATAGTTTGCACTGTCTGCAAGCCACGGAGCTTCCTGAATAGCAAACAATTGCTCATCCGGAAAGGTTTTAGAGATCTCAGTAGGAGGGAAGGATGCTCCTGCTACTGGTTCTATCCGGGACAAGTGATCAGCTACTTGATTCTCTGTCCCTTTTCTGTCTCTTATTTCTATATCAAACTCTTGCAGAAGCAACACCCATCTTATGAGCCTGGGTTTTGAATCCTGCTTTGTGAGTAGATATTTAAGAGCAGCATGGTCAGTGTACACAATCACTTTTGATCCTACTAAATAAGATCTGAACTTGTCAATGGCATAAACCACTGCAAGTAACTCCTTTTCTGTGGTTGTGTACTTCTTCTGTGCATCATTTAGAATACGGCTGCCATAATAAATGACGTGCAGAAGCTTACCATGCCTTTGTCTCAGTACTGCACCAATGGCATGGTCACTGGCATCACACATTAGTTCAAAGGGTAATGTCCAGTCTGGTGCAGAGATCACTGGTGCTGTGACCAGCTTAGCTTTCAGAGTTTCAAACGCCTGCAGACACTCATTATCAAGAATAAATGGAGTGTCAGCAGCTAGCTGATTACTCAGAGGTTTGGCAATTTTTGAAAAATCCTTTATAAACCTTCTGTAGAATCCTGCATGCCCCAGAAAGCTTCTGATTGCCTTAACATTGGTAGGTGGTGGTAATTTTTCAATTACTTCAACTTTAGCTTGATCAACCTCTATTCCTTTGTTTGAAATTTTATGCCCAAGGACAATTCCTTCAGTCACCATAAAGTGACATTTTTCCCAGTTTAAAACTAGGTTGGTCTCTTGGCATCTTTTCAGAACAAGTGCTAGATGGTTAAGGCAGGAGCTGAATGAGTCTCCAAATACTGAAAAGTCATCCATGAAGACTTCCAGAAATTTCTCTACCATATCTGAGAAGATAGAGAGCATGCACCTCTAAAAGGTTGCAGGTGCATTGCACAGACCAAAAGGCATCCTTCTGTAGGCAAATACTCCAGAAGGGCATGTAAATGCTGTTTTCTCTTGGTCCTGAGGATCTACTGCAATTTGGTTGTAACCTGAGTAGCCGTCCAAAAAGCAGTAGTATTCATGACCTGCTAGTCTCACTAGCATCTGGTCTATGAATGGTAAAGGAAAATGATCCTTTCTGGTGACTGTATTGAGCCTTCTGTAATCAATACACATGCGCCACCCTGTAACTGTTCTTGTAGGAACCAGTTCATTCTTTTCATTATGAACCACTGTCATGCCTCCCTTCTTAGGGACAACGTGGACAGGGCTCACCCAGGGGCTATCAGAAATAGGATAAATAATCCCAGCCTCTAGTAACTTAGTGACCTCTTTCTGCACCACCTCCTTCATGGCTGGATTTAGCCGCCTTTGTGGTTGAACCACTGGCTTAGCATCATCCTCCAATAGGATCTTGTGCATGCATCTTGCTGGGCTAATGCCCTTAAGATCACTTATGGACCATCCAAGAGCTGTCTTGTGTGTCCTTAGCACTTGAATTAGTGCTTCCTCTTCCTGTGGATTCAAAGCAGAGCTTATGATCACTGGAAAAGTGTCACCTTCTCCCAGAAATGCATATTTCAGGGATGGTGGTAGTGGCTTGAGCTCGGGTTTAGGAGGCTTATCTTCTTCTTGAGGAATTTTCAGAATTTCTTTTATTTCCTTTAGTTCCTCCAGATCAGGCTGAACATCTTTGAAGATGTCCTCTAGCTCTGATTCAAGACTTTCAGTCATATTGACCTCCTCCACCAAAGAGTCAATAATATCAGTGCTCATGCAGTCATTTGATGTGTCTGGATGCTGCATAGCTTTGACAACATTCAACTTGAACTCATCCTCATTGACTCTCAGGGTTAATTCCCCTTTTTGGACGTCAATGAGGGTTCGTCCAGTTGCTAGGAAAGGTCTTCCTAGAATGAGAGTTGCACTCTTGTGCTCCTCCATTTCCAGCACTACAAAGTCAGTGGGAAAGGCAAATGGCCCAACCTTGACAATCATGTCCTCAATTATGCCTGATGGGTATGTAATGGAGCCATCAGCAAGTTGAAGACATATCCGGGTTGGTTTGACCTCTTCAGTCAAGCCGAGCTTTCTGATAGTGGATGCAGGTATTAGGTTGATACTTGCCCCAAGATCACATAGAGCTTTCTTGGTACAAGTACCCTCTAATGTGCATGGTATCATGAAGCTTCCTGGATCTTGAAGCTTTTCTGGTAAGCTTTTCAGAATGACTGCACTGCATTCTTCAGTGAGAAACACTTTTTCAGTTTCTCTCCAATCCTTCTTATGACTTAAGATCTCTTTCATGAACTTAGCATAAGAAGGTATTTGCTCAAGTGCCTCTGCAAACGGAATCTTTATTTCAAGAGTCCTTAGATAGTCTGCAAAGCGGGCAAATTGCTTATCCTGTTCCGCTTGGCGGAGTTTTTGAGGATAAGGCATCTTGGCTTTATATTCTTCAACCTTAGTTGCTGCAGGTTTATTTCCTACAGAAGTGGTTGGAGAAGCCTGCTTAAGGGGGTTGTTATCAGCACTTGCAAGTGTCTGACCCCTTTATGGCGTTTGAACGCCAGACTTGGCTACCCATTGGGCGTTTAACGCCAACTTTTCCCCCTTTTCTGGCGTTTGAACTCCAGAACTGGGCAGGGGATGGGTGTTTAACGCCAGCTTTCCCCCCCTTTCTGGCGTTTGAACGCCAAGAGTATTCCTCTCTGGGCTCTTACTGTCCTCAGAGGGATTTTGGACAGTGGTTTGGTTATCCTCTGTCAATTGTTCCTTTATTGGCTTTTTGCTACTTTGAGTAGTGTTATTCAATGTCTTCCCACTCCTCAGTTGAACTGCTTGGCATTCTTCTGTTATCTATTTAGATAACTGCTATTTTGTCTGATTCAACTGTGATTCTATGTTCTTGTTAGCAATTTTTGTTTCTTGGAGCATCTCTTTAAATTCTGCTAACTGTTTTGTCATCAGGTGTAATTGCTGATTAAGCTCAACCATCTGTTCTTGAGGATTAGGATCAGTGGCTACTGCCATAACTTCTTCTTTTGTAGAGAACTCATTGCTAGAGTACAAATGTTGATTTATAGCAACAGTATCTATAGCTCTTGAGCCTCTTCAATCGTCTTCTTCATATGTATAGATCCACCAGCTGAGTGGTCTAGAGACATCTGAGCTTTTTCTATAAGCCCATAGTAGAAGATGTCTAACTGTACCCACTCTGAAAACATTTCAGAGGGGCATTTTCTTAGCATACCTCTATACCTCTCCCAGGCATTATAAAGGGATTCATTATCCTCTTGTTTAAAGCCTTGGATGTCCAGCCTTAGCTGTGTCATCCTTTTTGGAGGGTAAAATTGATTCAGGAATTTGTCTGATAACTGTTTCCATGTCTTTATGCTTGCTGTAGGTTGGTTATTCAACCACCTCTTAGCTTGATCTTTTATAGCAAATGGAAACAGTAATAGTCTGTAGACATCCTGATCCACCTCTTTATCACGTACTGTGTCAGCAATTTGTAAGAATTGTGCCAGAAACTCAGTTGGTTCTTCCTGTGGAAGACCAGAATACTGGCAATTTTGCTGCACAATGATAATGAGTTGAGGATTTAGCTCAAAGCTGCTTGCTTTAATGGGAGGTATACAGATGCTACTCCCATATGCAGCTGTAGTGGGGTTAGCATATGACCCCAGAGTCCTTCTGGATTGTTCAATTCCACTTAGGTCCATGATGGAGAAAGGGAATATGATATGAATTCACAAGTAAAGTAAATTTTTTTTTTAAAAAAAATGACCGAAAGAAAAAAATAAAATAAAATAAATGGAAAATAAATAAAATTTCAAAAACTGAAAGAAAATAAGATCAAAGCAAATTGAAAACTAAATCAATTAGTTAATTAAAAAGATTTTGGAATAAGCAATTAAAAAGATATGATTGAAAATATGATTGCAATTAAAAAGATTTGATTTTTGAAAAAGATTTGAGAAGATCAATTTTTGAGATTAGAATTTTGACTTGACTAAAAAAAATATGATTTAAAAAAAACTTTGACTAAATTAATGTAAAATTTCGAAAATTATGAGTAAAATAAGGAAAGGATATTTTTTTGATTTTTTAAATTTTAATGAGGAAAGAGAAAAACAACAAAAAGACACTAAACTAAAAAATTTTAGATCAAAACAAAGAGAACAAACAAGAAAACTTTGAATGTCAAGATGAACACCAAGAAAACTTTGAAGGTCAAGATGAACACCAAGAACAAATTTTTTGAAAATTTTTTAAGTGAATAAAAGCACAAAAGACACCAAACTTAAAGTTTTTAGAAAATCAAACACAAATTTTCAAAAACTCAAAGGAAAACACAAGGAAGACACCAAACTTAAAATATGAAACTAAAATCAAATAAAAGACTCTAAACCAACAAAAATAAAACAGTCCTAATCTAAGCAACAAGATAGACCGTCAGTTGTCCAAACTCGAACAATCCCCGGCAACGGCGCCAAAACTTGGTGCACGAAATTGCAATCACACTTTGCAATCCGCACAACTAACCAGCAAGTGCACTGGTCGTCCAAGTAATACCTTACGTGAGTAAGGGTCGATCCACGGAGATTGTCTGCTTGAAGCAAGCTATGGTTATCTTGTAACTCTTAGTCAGGATATCAAAGATATCAGGATTGATTGTAAAAAGCAAAAGAACATAAAACAGGTACTTGAATTGCAGTGATGGAAATAGGTTGAGGTTTTTGGAGATGCTCTGTCTTCTGAACCTCGCTTTCCTACTGTCTTCTTCTTCAAACATGCAGGCTCCTTCCATGGCAAGCTGTATGTAGGGTTTTCACCGTTGTCAATGGTACCTCCCATCCTCTCAGTGGAAATGTTCAACGCACCCTGTCACGGCACGGCTATCCAGCTGTCGGTTCGATCATGTCGAATAGAATCCAGTGATTCTTTTGCGTCTGTCACTAACGCCCCACGCGAGTTTGAAGCTCGTCACAGTCATTTAATCATTGAATCCTACTAGAATACCACAGACAAGGTTTAGACCTTCCGGATTCTCTTGAATGCGCCATCAATTCTAGCTTATACCACGAGATTTGATTAAGGAATCCAAGAGATATCTACTCAATCTAAGGTAGAACGGAGGTGGTTGTCAGGCACGCGTTCATAGTTGATAATATGAGTGTCACGGATCATCACATTCATCCGGGTTAAGAACAAGTGATATCTTAGAACGGAAGCAAGCATGATTGAATAAGAAACAGTAGTAATTGCATTAATCCATCAAGACACAGCAGAGCTCCTCACCCCCAACCATGGGGTTTAGAGACTCATGCTGTAAAGATACAATGAGAAACGTGTAAAGTGTCATAAGGTACAGATACAATGTCAAAAGATCCTATTAATAGAGAACTAGTAACCTAGGGTTTACAGAAATGAGTAAATGACAGAAAAATCCACTTCCGGGCCCACTTGGTATGTGCTTGGGCTGAGCATTGAAGCATTTTCGTGTAGAGGCTCTTTCTGGAGTTAAACGCCAGCTTTTATGCCAGTTTGGGCGTTTAACTCCAATTTCTATGCCAGTTCCAGCGTTAAACGCTGGGAATTCTGAAGCTGATTTGCAACGCCGGTTTGGGCCATCAAATCTTGGGCAAAGTATGGACTATTATACATTGCTGAAAAGCCCAGGATGTCTACTTTCCAACGCCGTTGAGAGCGCGCCAATTGGGCTTCCGTAGCTCCAGAAAATCCACTTCGAGTGCAGGGAGGTCAGAATCCAACAGCATCTGCAGTCCTTTTCAGCCTCTGAATAAGATTTTTGCTCAGGACCCTCAATTTCAGCCAGAAAATACCTGAAATCACAGAAAAAACAACAAAACCATAGTAAAGTCCAGAAAAGTGAATTTTAACTAAAAACTAATAAAAATATAATAAAAACTAACTAAAATATACTAAAAACATACTAAAAACAATGCCAAAAAGCGTATAAATTATCCGCTCATCATCCCTCAATTTCAGCCAGAAAATACCTGAAATCACAGAAAAACACACAAACTCATAGTAAAGTCCAGAAAAGTGAATTTTAACTAAAAACTAATAAAAATATAATAAAGACTAACCAAAACATACTAAAAACAATGCCAAAAAGCGTATAAATTATCCGCTCATCATATAGTCAGTGACCGAACTTCAACTCTTCCCATGTGTAATTAAATCAAGACATTGGCCAATTGTTCATGCTTAGAGAGATTGGTGAACCAAGACATTGGGATCAATTCATCTAAGATTGCCAAGCAATGTCAATGAATGAATTAATTGAGGAAGAGATGAAAATAGTTTGATTCTGAGAGTTCAATATCTCCCAAAACCCAATGAATCCCCTACTCTGATCTTACCCATTCTATTTACATTCTGCTTCTTTAATTTTCATGCTAATTCCCCATTCCCATATAATTTCTTGCAATTTAATTTCTGTCATTTACTTTCTTGTAATTTAAGTTTCCCGCCAATTCTACCTTCTGAAATTCTCAACCAAATCTGATTTCGCTCAACTAGCACAATTCACCAATTATAATTGATCGATCTACCAATCCCTGTGGGATTTGACCTTACTCTATTGTGAGTTTTTACTTGACGACGAACCGGTGCACTTGCCGGTAGGAAATTTGTTGAGAGGCAAATTTTAGCGAATCAAGTTTATGGCGCCATTGCCGGGGATTGGTTTTTTATTGACAATTACTAAATTGGAGGATAACTAGATTGAGCACTTTACTTTTCTCTTGATTAATTGAATTTTAATTTTAGTTGTTCATCGTGTTTTGTGCAATTTTTAGTCATTTCTTTTGAATTTCTATTTACTGCTTTACTTTCCAGCAAACTAACTCACTAACTATTTGATAAATTGCTCTAACCAAGCTAACTATACCCTGTTTTAGTGGATTCTGCATTTGCTTTTCTTGTACTTGTTCATTATATGACAGGTAGAAGAGAAGCCTCAACCTTATTTGATAGTGAACCGGAAAGAACCCTCCTGAGATTAAGGAGCGAAGCAAGAGGAAAAAGGGCTGTCGGTGTAGAAGCAGAGGAGGAAGATTTGAATATAACCATGGAGGATGATATAGAAAACCATCATGAAGGATAGGTGAATAACCATGCCAAAAGAGGTGGACCCAACCCTGCTGGACAAGAGAGGAGAGTTCTGGGATCATACATCAATCCAAACCCAGGAAACTGTGGTAGCAGCATTCAAAAGCCAATTATCAATGCTAATAACTTTGAATTGAAACCTCAGCTCATAACTCTTATCCAGAACAACTGCTCTTTTGGAGGGAGTGCCCAAGAGGATCCTAATGAGCATCTCACTAAATTCCAAAGGATATGTTACACAATTAAATCTAATGGTGTTCATCCTGACACCTATAGATTACTACTATTTCCATTTTCTTTGAGGGACAAAGCATCAAAATGGCTAGAATCATTTCCCAAGGAAAGCTTGACCACCTGGGAAGATGTAATGAGCATATTCTTGATGAGGTTCTACCATTCACAAAAAGTAAACAGGCTAAGAATGGAAGTACAGACATTTAGACAGTAGGATGGTGAGACAATTTATGAAGCTTGGGAGAGATTCAAGGATTTGGCAAGGATATGCCCCCTGATATGTTTAATGAGTGGGTGCAGATCCATATCTTCTATGAAGGGCTGAATCCTGATTGAAGAGGCTAGGGGAGTCCTAGAATTAAACCATATGGATGCAATCCTGGCTTAGAACAAGATGATCACCAAGCAACTGGCTGAATTGACCAAGCAAATAGAGAAAAATCAGGCCGCAGCAATCCATACTCAACCATCACCTCAATAAGAGTTGGAGACAGAAGAATGAGTTAACTGGGAGGAAGCTAATTACCTTGGAAATTCATCTAGGCAAGCTAATGATCCGTATTCTAAAACCTATAACTCTAGTTGGAGAAACCACCCAAACTTTGGGTGGAAAAACCAACAAAACCAAGGCCAAGAGCTTAGAACAAGATGATCACCAAGCAACTGCTGAATGACCAAGCAAATAGAGAAATCAGGCCGCAGCAATCCATACTCAACCATCACCTCAATAAGAGTTGGAGACAGAAGAATGAGTTAACTGGAGGAAGCTAATTACCTTGGAAATTCATCTAGGCAAGCTAATGATCCGTATTCTAAAACCTATAACTCTAGTTGGAGAAACCACCCAAACTTTGGGTGGAAAAACCAACAAAACCAAGGCCAAGACCACAGACCATACAATCCAACTCAGTATAACAACTCAACTCACCAAAACTCCAACCAAAGACCATACCAGACCATACAAAACACTTACTCACAGCAACCATACCAAAGCCACAACAACCACTCTCAACACCCCAAGTCCAACCAACCATCACCACATGATAAAGATAGAATATCTAGAATGGAAGCTATGATTGTGAATCTTTGCAAAGAGTCTGAAGCCATGAAAAAATTCCGGGAAGAAGTGACGGGGAGTATAAACAGCCGAGGAGAGGTTATTAAGAACCTCGAATCTCAAGTAGGACATCTTTCACAGCAGATTCCGAAGTCCACTAATAGTTTCCCAAGTGACACAGAGAAAAACCCAAGAGGGGAAATGAAGAAGATGAGATGGGAAGAGTGTAAGGCAATTACTCTTGCAAATAAAGAAATCCTGGTAGAAAATACCAGTAAATCAACAGAGCACAACCAAGGGAGTTCCCAGAATAACTTGGAGAGAAAGGAACAGGAAACTGGATATGTACAAAGAAAAGAATCAACAGGGAAGGAAATTCAGAAATTTGTGCCAAGGGCACCATTTTCGCAAAGACTCCTGGGAGGTGAGAAGGAAAGGTCGTATTCAAGATTCCTAGATATGTTTGCATCTCTCAGTGTTAACATCCCTTTTATCAAAGCTCTCCAACAGATGCCTACATACATCAAGTACATGAAGGAGCTGCTGACCAAGAAAGGAACCTTAAAAGGAGAACAGACTGTGACAATGAAAAAGGAATGTAGTGCCCTCATCAAGAAAGATGTGCTCCTAAAGAAAAAAGATCCAGGGAGCTTTCATATTCCCTGTGTCATAGGAGAAACAAGAATCGACAGAGGATTTTGTGACCTAGGAGCTAGCATAAATATGATGCCTCTATCTCTTATGAAGAAGCTGCAAATCAATGAGCTGAGATCCACTGATGTAATCATACAATTGGCTGATAAAACTCAGAAGCAGGCTGAAAGAGTAGTCGAAAATGTGCTGGTGAAAGTGGGAAACTACTTCCTCCCCACAGACTTTGTTGTTCTGGACATGGAGGAAAGTTGCCTCCATCCCATTATTCTGGGGAGACCATTTCTAGCCACTGGTCGAGCACTCATTGATGTAGAACAAGGAGAGTTGATACTAAGAATACATGATGAGCAACTCACTTTCCAGGTCTTCAAGCCCATGCATGAATCTGAGCAAGAGAGCAAGAAATTAAAGGAAGAATACATGGAGAGCTTTCTAAAGGAGAATAGCAATGAACCATCAGACAAGCATCTGAAGTTTCCCTTGATAGATAAACAAGAAACTCAAGAGATGAAGCAACCAATGGAGTTCAAGGAAGAGCTGAAGCCAGGAGAATCAGGAAGAGCAGCTAATAAGGATCTCCCTAACACAAGAGTCAATGGAGCACTAATGGACGAAGAGAAAAGAGTTGTGAAGAAATTGCCAAGAGGATGGAGAAACAAGAAGGTGCCTACAGAAGGTTTCTCCCCTGAAGACAAGGTGATATCAATCCACCAGCCACCAATGCCACCCCATCTTCCAACCATTCCATCTCAGTTACCTCAAGTATTCACAATCAAAAAAGTCCTTTCCCTAGAGCATTTGGAGATTATTAAGGAATCAAATGGGGACAGTTTCATAGTGAGAGGAGAGGACCTCAAGCATTACAAGCCACCGTAGTAGTAAACCAACTGTCAAGCTAATGACACTAAAGAAGCGCTCTATGGGAGGCAGCCCATGATTTAATTAATTGTTTTTAAATTTTCACTATGAATAATACTTGTTGCTCTAACATGAATTCAACTTCTCATAAACAATTTTGACAACTATCCTTGACATTGTGAAGCATATGATCCAATCCTAAGTTTGGTGTGCTTATAGGCACACTAAGACACCTTTCAAAAATGATGATCATCTTGCTATTTTGACATGTGTTTCTTGGAATATATAGCCAAACATTAAGTTTGGTGTGCGATATATTGCAAGAATAAAGTCATGAGAGTCCAAGTTCTTTTGAGTCTTGAAAGTCATACAAGTGCAACAACGTTTATAATTTTTAGTTCATGTTTAGAAATAGAAAAATAAAGTGTTCCTTATAATGGTTCAATCAAAAGTGACACCTTGAATCATAAAGCCAAATACTAAGTTTGGTGTCGTCCAAAACTATGTAAAGCACAAAAGGAGTCACGGTTGGTTAAATAATCATGTGAGACAATAGTCAAAGTTTTAGTTTTAATTTTAAAGCATTGCTTGCCATGTATTTACCGCCACTTATTTTAATTCTTTCCTTTGTTTTGACATGATGGATAGGTATGCAGAAGAATAGCATGATGAAAGGGACAAGGCAATGAATGGTGAAGATAGTATGAGGACAAAAAGTAGGCCACATGGTTTGGAAGGATTCTTCTTGGGAATGAAAAGTAGCACATCTTGAGAAGAGAAACTTAGAAGATCGAAAAGATATGCTCAACGAAGAGGAAACTTTTGTCTTCATTCAACCTTACATGCACACCGTTCATTCATAAACTTGCTCAAAGAATCCTAGCCATCCATTCTTCATTAAAGCTTACTATAAATGTCCTAACTTGAACCATGCATGTGAAATAGAGTTTCACACCTCTTGTACTTAGGAAATTTACTTCTTGTATTCTCTAAGACCAAGACCCAACAACCGTGTTCGATGTGCAACAAATCATCTTTGTTCACTTATTTCCATGACATTACCTTTCCTTCAAACCCCTCTTTCAGCGAGATTGCATAACACTAGCCATACATCCTCATAAAACCTTCAACCTCCATTCGGGTGATCATAAAGGAAACTATGGCATCTTCTTCAAGTTCCAAAAGAAGAAGAAGAAAGGAACCCATGGTTGAAGAAGGTGAAAATGAATATGATCGATGGAAGTTCAGATCATGGTACCATCAAATGAAACTTGGGTGGATGAATGACAAAAAGATATATCCAGAAGTCTCTTTCCAGCTACCTGATGATGGGTGCCTAGAGATAAATGCCAACACCATGAAAGAGTAAATGGAAACCCAGATTATGATGAAATCTCTAGTGATATCTGTGTGGTGAATGCTGACTGGGAGAGGGACAATCAAGGAAGGCACAAGTACTTGAAAAAGGGAGATCTCATCCCTGAAGCAAAAGGTTGGTATGAGCTGAAAAGGAGATCGATTCTGGGCACAGTGAACACCTCAGAAGTTAACACGCAAAGGGCTGTCATGTTACACTACATAATGGTGGGGGGAGAGATAAAGGTCCACGAGATCATTACAAATGACATTCAAAAGGGTGCAGAGAAAAATTCTGCTGAAGCCTGGCTCCATTATCCAAGCACCATTATGAGCTTATGAATAAAGGTCAGAGTACCACTGGAGGATGCACACCCAACCTGGCTGTATCCAAGCATGCCTATGACCCTCGAAAGGATGATGAATGTCACAGAGGCACAACAGAGTCAAAGGCCACAAAGAAGGAGAAGGAGAGAAGAACCAAGGGAGAGACTAGCAAGCAAGCAAATGAGAAAAAGAAGAAAGACAAACATGATAAAAAATGAAAGGTGGACTTGCTCCTTTGTTATTCTATTCAATAAAGAAAGAACATGTTTATTTTAGTTAATAGTTAAATGTTAGTTTAGGACATCAAGCATTTTATATGTTTAAGTTTGCAATAAGTATGCTCGCCTAGGTGTGTGAGTTTTACTTTCGCTGCTTGAATGCTTGTCTTGTCCCCTGAGCCTTTTCAATTTCAATAAAAGAAATATTTGAACAAGAAGAAGAATAGTTCCTTTTTAGCAAGAAGTGAAACAACCGTAAGTGGTGTTATGTATGTTTGATTGTGTAGTAGCTCACTCATAATGAATAAAGGATAGATTGCTCACTTTTTAGTAAACACTAGCATGCTGTCTATGAATCTTAGTAAATAAAAGTCCTTGGATGAAAGAAAAACAAACAAAAAGAAGGAAAAAGAAAAGCCAAAAGTGGCAACAAAAACAAAATAAAGCAAGGAATAAGGCTAGACACCAATAGCTTGGACCTTAAGACATATGCCTGTGGTGTATTTGTACTAGGATATGCTTGGATGATTAGGTTCTATGGAGTGCTTTAACACTTGGTAACTTGGGTTAACTAACACAGGATTATCAACCAAAAGTCCACTATCAAGAACAACCTAGTTACAAGACATTTAGTATCCCAAAGAGGTGCTGGGCATCAATGTTCTAAGAAGAATTGTAAGCCAAGTGTCTGTAGTGAATATATGTTGAGTACAAATAAGCTAAGAAACTGCTACAACACATGATACTGAGCTAAAACTTACACGGAAAGAAAATAAAGAAAAGTAATTACCAAGGATGAGTGAATAATAAGAGGTCATAGCAGTATGTAAATTGATGCTTGAAGGAGACATTGTATGCCTAAAGATCAATAAGAAGTGAACTACTGCATTTTCTGCTAAAACCCCATGAACTAATAATAATGACTTACTGACATGAACATCCCCTTCTATTTCATTCTTTCTTCTTAATAATTCAGTACTTGCTTAGGGACAAGCAAGATTTAAGTTTGGTATTGTGATGCCAGGGCATCATAGGCTAGTTTTACTAGCCTTTTTCTTTGTTTTTAATAGGTTTTATGTAGTTTCTTGAGTTATAAGTAAGCAAATTGGGTAGAAATTCATGCATACCTAGATTCATCTAATTATGATTAATTTGATGCAATTTCATGAGAATTATGCTATAATTACTTGTGTGCTAAGAATGATTAGAATTCTCATGACTTTAGCAAAGCTTTGATGCATGTGTTGGTTGATGATAGGTGAAAGAAAGTACGGAGGAAGGTTGGAGAAGGAACTTGGAGAAGATGAAGAAGAAGCAACGTTGGTGACCAAGTTGGACCACCAACGTCGCCTCCAATGTTGGAAGAGGGGCAAAGCAAGTCTCTGCATGATTTACTGATGTTCAGGTTTGAGGGAGCGTTGGACATCCAACGTTCCCCCCAACGTTGTGATGAAAAAGTCAATTCTGGAGCTAAATGAATTTTGAGTGATGTGTACGCTTCTATGACGCGTACGCGTGAATGAGCAAAACTTCTTTATCCACACGCAAGCGTGCCGCACGCGCACGCGTAGAATGGCAAAAATGGCCATTCGGCCATGCCTAGACCTTGTACTTATGTATTTTCAATGGTGGAGTTTCTACACACCATAGATTAAGGGTGTGGAGCTCTACTGTTCCTCGAGTATTAATGAAATTACTACTGTCTTCTATTCAATTCATGCTTATTCTTATTCTAAGATATTCATTCGCACTTCAACCTGATGAATGTGATGATCCGTGACACTCATCACCATTCTCACTTATGAACGCGTGCCTGACAAACACCTCCGTTCTACCTTTGATTGAATGAGTATCTCTTGGATTCCTTAATAAGAGTCTTCGTGGTATAAGGTAGAATTATTGGCAGCCATTCCTAAGATCCAGAAAGTCTAAACCTTGTCTGTGGTATTCCAAGTAGGATCTGAGATGGGATGACTGTGACGAGCTTCAAACTCGCGAGTGTTGGGCGTAGTGACAGACGCAAAAGGATCAATGGATCCTATTCCGACATGATCGAGAACCGACAGATGATTAGCCGTGCTATGACAGCGCATTTGGACCATTTTCACTGAGAGGATAGGAAGTAGCCATTGACAATAGTGACGCCCTACATACAGCTTGCCATAGAAAGGAGTAAGAATGATTGGATGAAAGTAGTAGGAAAGCAGAGATTCAGAAGCAACACAGTATCTTCATGCGCTTATATGAAATTCCCACCAATGAACTACATAAGTATCTCTATCTTTATTTTATGCTTTATTTATATTTATATTCGAAAACCATTATAACTATTAGAATCCGCCTGACTGAGATTTACAAGATGACCATAGCTTGCTTCATACCAACAATCTCCGTGGGATCGACCCTTACTCACGTAAGGTTTATTACTTGGATGACCCAGTGCACTTGCTGGTTAGTTGTGCGAAGTTGTGAAAAAGAGTGATATTACAATTGTGCGTACCAAGTTGTTGGCGCCATTGAGATCACAATTTGGTGCACCAAGTTTTTGGCGCCGTTGCCGGGGATTGTTTGAGTTTGGACAACTGACGGTTCATCTTGTTGCTCAGATTAGGTAATTTTCTTTTCAAAAAGTTTTCAAAAATCTTTCAAAATTTTTCTTTGTTTTCTTTTTTCCAAAATTAATTTTCGAAAAAATCGAAAAAAATTAATAAAATCATAAAAATAAAAAATATTTTGTGTTTCTTGTTTGAGTCTAGTGTCAATTTTTAAGTTTGGTGTCAATTGCATATTTTTAATTTTCTAAAAATTTTCGAAAAATTCATGCATGTGTTCTTCATGATCTTCAAGTTGTTCTTGATAAGTCTTCTTGTTTGATCTTCATATTTTCTTGTTTTTGTGTCTTTTGTTGTTTTTCATATGCATTTTTGAATTCTTAGTATCTAAATATGAAAAATTTCTAAGTTTGGTGTCTTGCATGTTTTTCTTTTCTTGAAATTTTTTCAAAAATAAGTCTTGATGTTTGTTCATACCCTGACCGAGCTCTCCAAACTCGGGAAGTTCGCAGAAGGTCCGACCTCGTCCCAAAGGCCCACGCCTAAGGTCGGACCTCGGACAAATAAAGAAGAAGGCCCATCAAAAGGAACGAAGCCCAAAACCTAAAGGCCGAAAAAGGCCTAGGAAAGGCGGTTCCACAAAAGATAGAGATAAGACTCCCAAAGATAAGATAAGATAAGAATATCTTATCCAGGGAAGATCACGACCAACCACTATAAATACACTGGAGCACCCAGGTATAACTCATACTCTAATTCTACTCAATATCTGCTTGGACCCATGCTAACTTAAGCATCGGAGTGTCATTGCAGGTACAACCCCCAGCCGCTCAGCACACCAAGCTCGGGTCACGGAACCCCTACCTCGGGTCTTGCCAGACGACCGAGCTACACGTTTCAGGTAACCCTCGGAACCCCTACCTCGGGTCTTGCCAGACGACCGAGCTACACGTTTCAGGTAACCCTCGGAACATTGGCGCTGTTGCCGGGGACCCTGGAAGTCATCCCTTTACCATGGCGGACGACCCTCCCAACAATAACCACGCTACATCAGAACAAGAAGAGGAAATTGACACCGGAGAACGACCGGACAGCCCTCTATCACCACGCACTCCAGGAGGAAACAAACAGAATCGCCCAAAGACATCACTTCCAAACAAAAATCCACAAAATCCCGAAAAAGAAGAGAGCTCAGAAATTCTAGAAGCAGTACGGGCACAGCAAAACCGACTGAAACAACTCGAAGAGGACATAAAAAAGCAGAAAGAAACTGAACAAGATTTGAGAAGGGAAGCTCGCAAGCGCAGAGAGTTAGAAGAAAAGCTGCGGAAGATAGAGGCCGAGTTGAAAGACCGGACGGAACGCGGCACCACCCCGAAAACAACCATGATCCCTTCACGCAAGAGATCATGAAGGAGAAGGTACCGCGAAACTTCAAACCACCTGATATGGATCTCTACGACGGCACCACCGACCCAAGTCACCACCTCAGCAACTTCCGAAGCAGAATGTACCTGGTCGACGCCTCCGACGCGATTCGGTGCAAAGCCTTCCCCACCACTCTCACCAAGTCGGCCATGAAGTGGTTCGACAACCTGCCACCAGGATCAATCTCCAGCTTCGAGGACCTAACCAAAAAATTCCTAACAAGGTTCTCTATTCAAAAGGACAAGGCAAAACATGCCCCCAGTCTACTCGGGATCAAACAGGGTAACCAAGAAACTCTCCGAGAATACATGGAGCGATTCAACAAAGCCTGCCTGGACATACAACACTTGCCCACTGAAGCAGCCATCATGGGACTAGCAAACGGCCTAAAAGAAGGACCATTTAGCCAATCCCTATCCAAACGATACCCGACCTCCTTATACGAGGTGCAAGAGCGGGCAGAAAAATATATCAACATGGAGGAAACCTCCAGCTAAGAGACTCTTCTAGGAAGGAATCAACCTACCCACTCCGAGACCGAGATCGAGAACAGAAAAAGAAAGAAGAGTCCAACTCGGACAAACCACGGAAGTACCATAGCTACACTCCCCTCCGAGTTTCCCTGGTAGACGTCTACAGAGAAGTATGCCACACCGAAAAAATCCCACCGCCCCGACCTTTAAAACACAAGAGAGCGGGGAGAGATCGGTCCGAATACTGTGAATACCACAAGCTCTACGGTCATTCTACTAATGACTGCCACGACTGAAGAATGTTATAGAAAAGCTAGCCAGAGAAGGAAAACTCGACAGATACATAGCGGAAAAAGGAGAAGAGACCAAAAGAGAAGGAGGGGAGATAACGAGGATCGGGCCGAACAGACCCTGCGAACCCCTGAAAGGCACATACACATGATAAACGGAGGTTTTGCAGGCGGAGGAACATCCAGATCCTCGCGAAAAAGACACCTCAAAGAGATCTATCATGTCCGAGAAGACAATCCCCTGCCCGAGCTGCCAACCATCTCATTACCCAAGAAGATGCTCAGGGGATAATACCCGGCCACGACGATCCTATGGTGATCACCATTATCCTAGCAAACGCCAACTTACATCGAACCCTGATTGACCAAGGAAGCTCAGCAGATATCCTGTTCAAAGCGGCCTTCGACAAGCTCGGACTTGAAGAAAAAGAGCTAAAGGCCTATCCCTCCGACCTATTTGGGCTAGGGGACACCCCGATCCACCCTTAGGATACATCTCGCTACACACTACCTTCGGAAGAGGCGAGCAATCTAAAACGTTAAGCATCGACTACATTATAGTCGACGTTACCTCAGCATACAATGCCCTCATTGGGCGACCAACCCTAACAGACTGGCAGCTGTGGTCTCAACCCCACACCTCTGTATGAAGTTCCCTACCGCAAGGGAATCGCCACCCTAAAAGGCGACCAAAAATTAGCACGGCGATGCTACAACGAAAGTCTAAGCCTAAAAGGGAAAGAAGTCAACACAATAGAACTCGGGCGAGTTCAAACCCGAGAAGACCTTCGGCCACAACCAGAGGGAGAAACCGAAAGGATCTAAATCGGGAACACACCTGAAAAAGTAACAAACATTGGAGCAAACCTCGAAGCAGGCCTAAAGGAGGAACTCATAACCCTCTTAAGGGAGAATTCCGACCTCTTCGCCTGGAAGGCCTCCGACATGCCAGGCATAAGTCACGACCTGATGTGCCATAAGCTATCAGTATACCCGGGATCCAGACCCGTCCAACAGAGACGCCGGAAGCTCGGACCCGAGCGCATGCAGGCAATAGAAGAACAGGTACAAGCACTGCTAGATGCAGGATTCATTAGGGAAGTAAAATATCCCCTATGGCTCGCAAACGTGGTCCTGGTAAAAAAGCCCAACGGAAAATGGAGGATGTGCGTCGATTACACGGATCTCAACAAAGCCTGCCCCAAAGACCCATATCCACTACCAAACATCGACGCCTTAGTCGACGCAGCCTCAGGCTACAGATATCTCTCCTTCATGGATGCATACTCGGGATACAATCAAATCCCGATGTACGGACCCGACCAAGAAAAGACCTCGTTCATAACCCCAAGGGCAAACTACTGCTACGTAGTAATGCCCTTCGGGCTGAAGAACGCCGGGGCAACCTACCAGAGGCTAATGAACAAAGTATTCTCAGAGCACATCGGGCTACAGCTAGAAGTGTACGTCGACGATATGCTGGTAAAGACACAAGAAGACAGAAACTTGGTTCCCGACCTCACAAGTGTCTTCGGCACCCTCAGGAAACACAACATGAGACTTAACCCGACCAAGTGCACCTTCGCCGCAGAAGCCGGAAAGTTCTTAGGCTTCATGCTGACTCAAAGAGGCATCGAAGCAAACCCGGACAAATGCCAAGCGATACTCAAAATGAAGAGCCCGACGTGTGTCAAAGAAGTACAACAACTAAATGGAAGGCTAGCCGCCCTATCAAGATTCTTGGCAGGATCAGCGATAAAATCACTACCTCTCTACTCACTCCTAAAGAAAGGGAAACCCTTCTCATGGACCCCGGAGTGCGAAAAAGCCTTCCAAGAATTCAAGGAATTCCTCGGGCAGCCACCAATCCTAACCCGACCTTTAAAAGGGGAAGAGCTCGTATTATACCTCTCGGTCGGACATCGGGCAGTTGCTTCAGCATTAATACGAGAAAATGACCAAGGACAACACCCATATACTTCGTAAGCAAGGCACTACAAGGGGCCGAATTAAACTATCAGAAAATAGAGAAATTCGCCTACGCCCTAGTATTCACGGCTCGGAGGCTCCGTCCCTACTTTCAAGCCCACACCATCAAAGTCCGGACGAACCAACCCATGAGACACATCCTACAAAAAACAGACATGGCAGGACGAATCCAACAATGGGCGGTGGAACTGTCCGAGTTCGACCTCCACTATGAAGCCCGGACTGCCATAAAATCTCAATATCTAGCCGACTTCATCGCAGAATATACTGAGACCCGGGAACCCCACTCTCGTGGAATCTGTATGTCGACGGGTCCTCAAACAAAACAGGAAGCGGAGCCGGTGTTATACTCGAAAGCGACCAAGGAACACGGATAGAGCTATCCTTAAAATTCGAGTTCCAGGCTTCAAACAACCAAGCCGAATACGAGGCCCTACTAGCAGGACTAAAGCTAGCCGAAGAGGTCGGAGCCCAGAGAATCACGATCTTCAGCGACTCCCAGGTCGTCACATCACAAGTAAATGGAAGTTACCAGGCCAAAGACCCTACTATGAAAAAATACCTGGACCAAACACAGGCACAATTACGACACTTCCCGGAAATACAAATCCAGCACATACCTCGGGAACAAATGCCCGGGCAGACGCCCTCTCGAAGCTCGCTAGCACCAAGCCCGGAGGCAACAACAGAAGTCTCCAAGAAACCCTACAATCTCCCTCCGTGCTAAGAGAGGAAGAAACGTTAAATATATCCAACCAACAGCAAGGATGGATGACCCCATACTCAACTACCTGAAGTCAGGAACTCTCCCCATAGAAAGAAAAGAAGCTAAAAGGCTTACAAAGGACGCCCAGAATTATACGCTAATTCACGACGTATTATACAGAAGAGGATTCTCAAACCCCCTCCTTAGGTGCGTTCCGACCTCAGAAACAAAGGGCATCCTCGAAGAAGTCCACGAAGGCATGTGTGGGAACCATCTCGGAGCTCGGGCACTATCCAAGAAAGTAGTCAGGGCCGGGTCTACTGGCCGACCTTACAAAGAGACGCGACAGAGTTTGTGAAAATATGCCCCCCTGCCAAAAACACGCCAATTTTCACAAGGCACCGCCCGAAGACCTTATCAGCATCACTGCGCCATGGCCCTTCGCAAAATGGGGACTCGACCTACTCGGCCCGTTTCCACAAGGACCGGGGCAAGTCAAATACCTCATAGTAGGGGTCGACTACTTCACAAAGTGGATCGAAGCCGAACCCTTAGCCACTATTACGGCTCAGAAAAGCCGTAAATTCCTATACAAAAACATCGTCACGAGGTTCGGAGTCTCCTACTCCATCACAACAGACAATGGAACACAGTTCACGGACACAAGTTTTCAGAACTTGGTGGCCGAACTAAAAATCAAACAGCAATTCACATCGGTCGAGCACCCACAAGCCAATGGACAAGCAGAGGCTGCAAATAAAGTCATCTTGGCCGGGTTAAAGCGAAGACTCCAAGAGGCCAAAGGGGCGTGGGCCGACGAACTCCCCAGGTACTATGGGCATATCGGACAACCCCGCACTCTACAACGGGAGAATCCCCATTCCGGCTAGCTTACGGGATGGAGGCAATGATTCCTATCGAAATAGATGAAGGGTCGCCCAGAGTCATCTTCTACAACGAAAGAGGCAACCCACAGGCACAAAGGGAAGAACTCGACCTCCTCCCCGAGGTCCGAGAAAGAGCCCGAATCCGAGAAGAAGCCTTAAAACGGCGAACGGCCCTCAGATACAATCAAAAGGTAATAAAGCGAAGCTTCTCCAGTCACGACCTGATTCTAATCCGAAATGACATCGGAACACAAAAGTCGGGAGAAGGAAAGCTAGCCGCAAATTGGAAAGGGCCCTACAAGGTAACAGAAGTCTTAGGGACAGGCTACTACAAAATATCCGACCTAGAAGGCAATGAGCTGCCCAGGACCTGGCACGCCTGTAATCTAAGACGGTACTACAGCTAGAAAAACTTAACCCGAGGTGTACTCTTTTTCCTACAAGGGTTTTTTAATGAGACACCCGGTTAAGTAGGATACCCGACCTAAAGGGTAAACACTTTGTAAATATTCTTTCTTTTTAATACTAATCAAATTTCTCTATTTTCTCTTCCTCATGATGAAGCAAATCCTAGAAAGTACCCCACCAAGGCGCATTAATTTATGCTCGGCAAAACGCAAAAAATCATTTGCCAAGAGACCATACAAGGTCGGCAAAGATAAAGCGACGAGGTTCAAATTAATGTGAGAAGTTATAAAGTAACTCTGAAATGGCTCGAAAAGCCAAATAAAAAAGAGGTTACAAAAATAACTTAAAAAGGCCGACCAAACGACGAAGTCGGACCCAACAAAGGGAAAAGTTATAAAGTAACTCTAAAATGGCTCAAAAAGCCAAATAAAAGAGATTACAGAAATAACTCAAAAGAACCGACCAACGACAAAGTCGGACCTAACAAAAAGGAGGTACTCGAGCACCCGATGTCCGAGAAAAAGCTCGGCCCGAGAAAGAAGCCTTAAAACGGCAAGAACCAGGATTTCGAAAAACGCTTACTAAAAAGTTGCTTTACAAAAGCAACTAAAAAGTACAAAGCGAAAAGAACGAAATCGAAAGAAGTTTCAAAACGCTAGCTAAAAAGTTGTTATCCGAAAAACAACTAAAAAGCACGAAAGCGGAGACATAAAGTCAAAACGCTAGCTAAAAAGTTGTTATCCGAAAAACAACTAAAAAGCACGAAAGCGGAAACATAAAGTCAAAACGCTAGCTAAAAAGTTGTTATCCGAAAAACAACTAAAAAGCACGAAGGCAGAAACCAAAGGTCAAAACACAAACACCGCATAATAAAGTCACCACAAGTGGCTAAATAAAAGCAAAAGGTGTCCAAAAGTGTTCACAAAAGCCATCCAACAAAAAGCCCACAGGCCGGGCAAACCACTAAAAAGATCACAGAGGATCAAGGTCCTTTCCGGTCTCCGCATCAACAGAAGGCTGCGGAGGGAACATCGAAATCGGGACTGCATCGACAGCACCATCATCCCGGCTTGAAACCTCCACACCAGATCTATCCTCAGCCAAAGGTGAAGTCGGGTTCACAACCGGAACCTCGGGGTCGGACACCGGAGCCTTGTGGTCGGACACCGGAACCTCATCCTCGGCAGGAGCAGGAACAATCTTTCCCTCCACAACAATGTTTTCCGTACTGAATAAGCTCAGATCCAGGTCGGGAGCAAGAACCCGGACCTGATCCCTCAAATTCACAAACATAGCGTCCATACCCTTGGCCACATTATCTTCCAGCTCGTAAAAATCATCCCGAGCAGACTGCAACTTCTCCTTCGTCTCCACAAGCTCGGCATACAGCTTAGTATAGTTCTCCGTCGCCACCCTCGCCATCTCCTCAGATGTCTTCGCCGCCGCCACAGCCGCGGTGGCCCTAGTTTTCTCTTCCTCCAAAGAGGCCTCCAGCTCAGTAATCCTGGCAGCCTTCAGTTGACTAATCTTATCAAGCTCGGACCGTGCCTTCTCAAGTCGGGAGCTGGTCGCCCCAAGGGGAGCTTTCTTGAACTCCCGAACAATAGCGGCATGAAGACTAGCCATCCGAACACAGCTCCGCGCCATATACTGAAAGTGATGCTCCATAGACGCATCATCAGTAGAAATAAAGGTCTGGGGGAGAATGTGCTGCTCAATCCAACCAAGAGCGTCAAAATCCTTATCATTGAAACCGGCAAGCTCTTGAGAGGTCTTCTGTTTCTTGGGGGGAGGACCCGAGGTCGAAGACGGGGAAAGGTGACCGGGTCCGGAGGTCGGAGGATCTTGAGTTATAGCTCGGAACTGAGGAGTCGGAATGGTCTTCGACCGAGTCTGAACACCCACGGTAGTCTTCTGCGGAGAAGATCGGGCAGAAGCCTCAGCCTCGATATTCCGAGCAGCCGCAGACTTCTTCGACCGACGAAGGAACTTCATGGAATCAGCCTGAGAAGACATCTCTGCAGAAACAAAAGAAAGGGATTATCACAACAGAAAAACCTCCAAAACGAAGCCAAAATACTAAGATGAAATCTCAAAGAGGTCGGGAACTACCTAACTCGGAACGGAGAAGGCTTGGATCTCCCAACATTTTCTTCGTATCCAAGTGAGGTGCCCGACCCCATAAACTGCTCAACACCCACAAAAGCCTGCTCCACCTCATCTAGACTCTCAAAAGTATACTTAACCGACACTACATTCTCCTGCCAACAAAGAGGAAAAGAAGGCTCCCCACTCTCATCTAGAAAGAAAGGTCGGACATCTCCAGCAGCCCGGACCTTGAAATAGTAGTTCTTGAAATCATGAAACGACTCATCATACAAGGTACAAAACTTCTTTCCCTGGTTAGCCCTAAAAGAGACCCAGGACACCTTCCCAGCACCCGACCCCGGCTTCGTCAACACGAACAGATAGGAAAAAAGAGAAACAGAAGGGGAGACGCCCAAAAACTGACACAAAGTTGAAACAGCTTTAAAAACGCCCAAGAATTTGGATGGAGTTGCGTAGGGGCAAGGTTACAAGACCAAAGGACCTCGGACTCCAAGTCGGTAAAAGGAAGTCGTACACCCAGCTTAGAGAAAAAACAATCGTAAGCATAAAAGAATAGCTTCTCGGAACTTTCTAAAGGCGGAAGCACACTCTCTCCTCGGACTCCGGGGCTACTAGCTCATAATCCCGCTCAGACTCCCTGTTCTCACAAATACTACACTCCCTACGGAACCTAACTAGATACTCAGAATCTACAACAGAAGGGACCCTTAGAGGAACAGGATCTACCCAACCAAGACCACTCGGAATCTTGGTCGACATTGCTTGAAACACCTTTCGAGACATAAAAAATCTTGCCTACAAAGAAGAATACAACAGCAAGCCAAAAATCACATAATAGGCAGACAGCAAAAAACCCATTCAGCAGAAGCAAGAAAACAAAAGTTCTTTTAGAAGAAAAAATGCAGTAACCCGAAAACAAAGTACCAAGAGAAAAGAGCCCCCCCACATACAAACAACCAAAACAATGGCGGCGCCTCTTTTCGGGGCAACCCCAGCATAGAAGAAAAAGAAACAAAAGCATATGTGCACAGCGAAAGTAAAGACGAGAAACAAACCTGGAAGAAAGGAAGAAGACGACGAGCTCCGATGCAAGAAGAACGAAAACAGCGGCGCAGAGGAAACCCCGAAAAACAACGCACAGAAAGAATCGGAGAAGAAGAACAGAGAGAAAGAAGGAAGATGCTCGAAAGAGAGGTGGCGAAAAACCCAGAAAAGGGAAAGGGAACAGAATAAACAAAGAAAATGAGGAAAGGGGCAAATAAATAATGCCTTCACAGAGCCCGAACGGAAATCGAGGAGAAACGGTAAAAAGCAATAAATGCTGAAACGGCCATTTTCAAATTTTGAAAAGACGACTATGCCCGAGCTCGACCTCTCAAAAGGACGAACTCGGACAGGGGCACTGTTCATACCCTGACCGAGCTCTCCAAACTCGGGAAGTTCGCAGAAGGTCCGACCTCGTCCCAAAGGCCCACGCCTAAGGTCGGACCTCGGACAAATAAAGAAGAAGGCCCATCAAAAGGAACGAAGCCCAAAACCTAAAGGCCGAAAAAGGCCTAGGAAAGGCGGTTCCACAAAAGATAGAGATAAGACTCCCAAAGATAAGATAAGATAAGAATATCTTATCCAGGGAAGATCACGACCAACCACTATAAATACACTGGAGCACCCAGGTATAACTCATACTCTAATTCTACTCAATATCTGCTTGGACCCATGCTAACTTAAGCATCGGAGTGTCATTGCAGGTACAACCCCCAGCCGCTCAGCACACCAAGCTCGGGTCACGGAACCCCTACCTCGGGTCTTGCCAGACGACCGAGCTACACGTTTCAGGTAACCCTCGGAACAATGTTCATCTTGATCTTCAAAGTGTTCTTGGTGTTCATCTTGACATTCATAGTGTTCTTGCATGCATCATTGGTTTTGATCCAAAATCTTCATATTTTGGGTCATATTTGTGTTTTTCTCTCTCATCATTAAAAATTCAAAAATAAAAAATATCTTTTCCTTATTTTACTCCTAAAATTCGAAATCTTTGGGTTGACTTGGTCAAAAATTTTTAAAATAAGATGTTTCTTGTTAGTCAAGTCAAGATTTCAATTTTAAAAATCTTATCTTTTCAAAATATTTTTCTTAATTTTATTTCATGATTTTCAAAAACTTTACTAACAATTAATGTGATTGATTCAAAATTTTGAAGTTTGTTACTTTCTTGTTAAGAAAGGTTCAATTTTTAAATTCTAGAATCATATCTTTTAGTTTCTTGTTAGTCAAGTAATCAATTTTAATTTTAAAAATCAAATCTTTTGCAAAATAAATTTCAATCATATCTTTTCAATCATATCTTTTTCAAAATCATATCTTTTTCAAAATCAATTTCAAAAATCTTTTCTAACTCCTTATCTTTTCAAAATTGATTTTCAAATCTTTTTCAACTAACTAATTGACTTTTTGTTTGTTTTACTATTTCTTATCTTTTTCAAAACCACCTAACTACTTTTCTCTCTCTAATTTTTGAAAAGCACCTCCCTCTTTTCCAAAAATATTTTTATTTAACTAATTGTTTTAAATTTTAATTACATTCCCTTTTATAAATTCGAATTTTAACTTTAATTTAAAATAAAAAAATATTTTTCTTTTATTTTAGTTAATTTTCGAAAACTCCCCTCTCTCATCTTCTTCTATTTATTTATTTATCTACTAACACTTCTCTTCTACTCAAAATTTGAACCCTCTTCTCCCCTCTATCTGTGTTCGAATTTTTCTCCTCCTTCTTCTATTCTTTTCTTCTTCTACTCACATAAAGGAATCTCTATACTGTGACATAGAGGATTCCTCTTCCTTTTCTGTTCTCTTCTTTTTCATATGAGCAGGAGCAAAGACAAGGACATTTTTGTTGAAGCAGATCCTGAACCTGAAAGGACTCTGAAGAAGAAGCTAAGAGAAGCTAAAGCACAACAATCCAGAGAAAATCTTACAGAGAATCTCGAAAAAGAAAGAGACATGGCCGAACCCAATAACAATGGTGGAGGCGCAAGGAGGATGCTTGGTGATTATACTACACATACTTCTAATTTTTATGGAAGAAGCATCTCAATCCCTGCCATTGGAGCAAACAATTTTGAGCTGAAGCCTCAACTAGTTGCTCTAATGCAACAGAACTGCAAGTTTCATGGACTTCCATCAGAAGATCCCTATCGGTTTTTAACTGAGTTCTTGTAGATCTGTGATACTGTTAAGACTAATGGAGTAGATCCTAAAGTCTACAGGCTCATGCTTTTCCCTTTTGCTGTAAGAGACAGAGCTAGGACATGGTTGGACTTACAACCTAAAGATAGCCTGGACTCTTGGGATAAGCTGGTCACGGCCTTCTTGGCCAAGTTCTTTCCTCCTCAAAAGCTGAGCAAGCTTAGAGTGGATGTTCAGACCTTCAGGCAAAAAGATGGTGAATCCCTCTATGAAGCTTGGGAAAGATACAAGCAGTTGACCAAAAATTGTCCTTCTGACATGATTTCAGAGTGGACCATTTTTGATATATTCTATGATGGTCTATCTGAGTTCTCTAAGATGTTACTGGACCATTCTGTAGGTGGATCCATTCACCTAAAGAAAATGCCTGCAGAAGCTTAAGAACTCATTGACATGGTTGCAAATAACTAATTCATGTACACCTCTGAGAGGAATCCTGTGAGTAATGGGACGCCTCAGAGAAAGGGAGTTCTTAAAATTGATGCTCTGAATGGATTGCAAAATGTTAACTCAGTAAGTCAACATGATTTCTTAGAGTCTGAATGGATTGCAAAATGCATCCAAAAGTACTAAAGAAGCATCTTCTGAAGAAGAAGCTTATGATCCTGAGAACCCTGCAATGGCAGAGGTGAATTACATGGGTGAAGCCTATGGAAACACCTATAATCCCTCATGGAGAAATCATCCAAATTTCTCATGGAAGGATCAACAGAAGCCTCAATAAGGCTTTAATAATGGTGGAAGAAACAGGTTTAGCAATAGCAAGCCTTTTCCATCATCTTCTCAGCAACAGACAGAGAATTCTGAGCAGAGCCCCTCTAGCTTAGCAAACATAGTCTCTAATCTATCTAAGACCACTTTAAGTTTCATGAATGAAACAAGGTCCTCCATTAGTAACTTGAAGGCACAAGTGGGTCAGCTGAGTAAGAAAATTGGTGCACGAATTTGTGATCCGCACAACTAACCAGCAAGTGCACTGGGTCATCCAAGTAATACCTTACGTGAGTAAGGGTCGATCCCACGGAGATTATTGGTTTGAATCAATCTATGTTTATCTTATTATTCTTAGTCAGGATATTAATTAAAATTATCAGTTGGAATTATTAGATTGGAAAAATAAAAGAGAATCAAATCGTTACTTGGTATGCAGTAATGAGAAATATGTTGGAGTTTTGGAGATGCTTTGTCCTTTGAATTTCTACTTTTCCTTGAAGTCCTCTTCCCACATGCAGGGTCCCTTCCATGGCAAGCTCTATGTAGGGTGTCACCGTTGTCAATGGCCACTGATGAGCGGATGATTTGTATACTTTTTGGCATTGTTTTTAGTATGTTTTTGATATGATCTAGTTAGTTTTTAGTATATTTTTATTAGTTTTTAGTTAAAATTCACTTTTCTGGACTTTACTATGAGTTTGTGTGTTTTTCTGTGATTTCAGGCATTTTCTGGCTGAAATTGAGGGACCTGAGCAAAAATCTGATCCAGAGACTCAAAAGGACTGCAGATGCTGTTGGATTCTGACCTCCCTGCACTCGAAGCGGATTTTTTGGAGCTACAGAAGCCCAATTGGCGCGCTCTCAACGGCGTTGGAAAGTAGACATCCTGGGCTTTCCAGCAATATATGATAGTCCATACTTTGCCCAAGATTTGATGGCCCAAACCGGCGTTCAAAGTTACCTCAAGAAATCCCAGCGTTAAACGCTGGAACTGGCACCCAAATGGGAGTTAAACGCCCAAACTGGCACCAAAGCTGGCGTTTAACTCCAAGGAGAGTCTCTACACGAAAAAAGCTTCATTGCTCAGCCCAAGCACACACCAAGTGGGCCCGGAAGTGGATTTTTATGTCATTTACTCATCTTTGTACACCTTAGGCTACTAGTTTCCTATAAGTAGGACCTTTTACTATTGTATTTGGACATCTAGATCTTGGTAGCTAACTTTGAGTTTTATGCTATCCTAGATCATTGGGAGGCTGGCCATTCGGCCATGCCTAGACCTTATGCTTATGTATTTTCAACGGTGGAGTTTCTACACACCATAGATTAAGGTGTGGAGCTCTGCTGTACCTCGAGTATTAATGCAATTACTATTGTTCTTCCATTCAATTCCGCTTGTTCTTTATCCAAGATATCACTTGTTCTTCAACATGATGAAGGTGATGATTGACGCCCATCACCATTCTCACCCATGAACAAGGTGACTGACAACCATTCTTGTTCTACAAGCATCTGAGGCTTAGTGAATATCTCTTGGATTCTTCGGAATCTTCGTGGTATAGGCAGGACCTGATGGCAGCATTCAAGAGAATCCGGAAGGTCTAACCTTGTCTGTGGTATTCTGAGTAGGATTCAATGATTGAATGACTGTGACGTGCTTCAAACCTGTAACCTACTGGGCGTTAGTGACAGACGCAAAAGAGTTATTCTATTCCGGTAGGGGAGGGAACCAAACCGGTGATTGGCAGCACTGTGACAGAGTGTGTGCATTAGCTTTCACTGCGCGGATGGGAGGTAGCTGCTGACAACAGTGAGACCCTACACGAGCTTGCCATGGAAAGGAGTAAGAAAGGATTGGATGAAGGCATTAGGAAAGCAGAGAGACGGAAGGGAAGGCATCTTCATACACTTGTCTGAAGCTCTTACACCAATGATATACATAAGTATCACTATCCTTATCTTTTATGTTATTTTCGTTCATCATCATATACATTTGAGTTTGCCTGACTAAGATTTACAAGATGACCATAGCTTGCTTCAATACTAACAATCTCCGTGGGATCGACCCTTACTCACGTAAGGTTTATTACTTGGACGACCCAGTGCACTTGCTGGTTAGTTGTGCGAAGTTGTGTAATGCCATGGTATTGAGCCACCAAGTTCTTGGAGCCATTACCGGGGATTATTTGAGTTGTGAAAAAGTATTGTTCACAATTTCGCACACCAAGTTTTTGGCGCCGTTGCCGGGGATTGTTCAAGTTTTGAGCAAGCTTTTGGTAACATCAGTGCCAAGATCCGGCAACAACATCAAGTTTTTGGTGTTATTGCCCGGATTGTTTAGGCTGGACAACTGACGGTTCATCTTGTTGCTTAGATTAGGTATATTTTTTTTTCGAAATTCTTGAAGATGAATTCTAGAGTTCATGATGATTTGTTGAAATCTGGCTGGCTGAGAAGCCATGTCTAATCTCATTGGACCGAGGTTTCAACTTATCACCACAAGAACTTGTTGATTCTCATCAATTTTGCTCTTGGAGCAGTGATCTGCTAAGATTTGGCTGACCTCTGGTCATGTCTAGTGTTTTGGACCGAAGCTTTCTTTGAAAGCTTGGCTGGCTGTGAAGCCATGTCTAATTCCTGGACCGGAGTCTTAGACTAGCATTGCACTGATTCCTGGAATTCTCATTAAGAATTTTGATACCTTTTCCCACTTAATTTTCGAAAAACACAAAAAAAAATTTACAAAATCATAAAAAGACCAAAAATATTTGATGTTTCTTGCATAAGTTTAGTGTCTCATCCTAAGTTTGGTGTCAAATGCATGTTTTTGTTATAATTTTCGAATCCATGCATATATTTCTTTGTTTTGATCTTTGAATTCTATTGACTTGAAGCATTTTTGTCTGTCTCATATGCATTCTCATATTGTTAGTGTCAGTAGTATACAAACTGCTAAGTTTGGTGTCTTGCATGCATTGTTAATTGATTCCTTTTGCATTTTGATTATTAAAAATCCAAAAATATTTTTAATTTGTGTCTTTTCAAGTCAATGATACAAAGAATTGAAGATTCAGAACATACTGCAGAGGAATTACACAGAAAAAGCTGAGCATTCAAAAATGCCCAGTGAAGAAGGCAGACTGGCGTTTAAACGCCAGCCAGGGTACCTGGTTGGGCGTTTAACGCCCAAAAAGGTAGCATTTTGGGCGTTAAACGCCAGAATGTATACCATTCTGGGCGTTTAACGCCAGGATGGTGCTAGGGGGAAGATTCTGTTTTCAAAATCAATTTTTTTTCAAGTTTTCAAAGTTTTTCAACATCAAATCTTTTTCAAATCATATCTTTTCAATCAAATGTTTTCAAAATTAATTTCTTTCCTTTTTCAAAGATACTTACTAACAATTAATGATTTGATTGAAACATCACAAGATTGTTACCTTTTCTGTTGAGAAAGGTTTAAATGTTTCAAATCATATCTTTTCTTGTTAGGGAAGTCATTAATTTTTAAAATCAAATCTTTTTAAAATTGTTTTCAAATCATATCTTTTGAAATTGTTTTCAAATCATATCTTCTCAATCACATCTTTTTTTAAAACCATAACTTTTCAATTAAATCTTTTAACCACATCTTTTCAAAATAGTTTCAATCAAATCTTTTAATTTCTAATTTCAAAATCTTTTTCAAAATCACTTGATTTCTTTTTCACTTTTAATTTCGAAAATATCAATCAAATTTTCAAAATGTTTTCAAATCTTTTAAATGAATTTTCGAAAATTCTCTTCCCTCCTTCCCACATCCTTCTATTATGGAGTACACTCCTTCTCAATGCACAATCGAACCTTATCTAATTAAAGTTCGAATTCTTCTTCTCCTTCTTCTTTCTATTTCTCTTTTCCTCTGACACCTCAAGGAATCTCTATACTGTGACATAGAGGATTCCACATTTTCTTGTTCCCTTCTCTTTCTTATGAGCAGGAGCAAAGACAAAAGCATTCTTGTTGAGGCTAATCCTGAACCTGAAAGGACCTTGAAGAGAAAGCTAAGAGAAGCCAAAGCACAACTCTCTTTAGAGCACCTGACCGAATTCTTCAAGGAAGAAGAACAAATGGCAGCCGAAAACAACAACAATGCCAACAATGCAAGGAAGGTGCTTGGTGACTTTACTGCACCTACTCCTGATTTCTATGGGAGAAGCATCTCTATCCCTGCCATTGGAGCAAACAACTTTGAGCTTAAGCCTCAATTAGTTTCTCTAATGCAACAGAATTGCAAGTTTCATGGACTTCCAATGGAAGATCCTCATCAGTTTTTAGCTGAGTTCTTGCAAATCTGTGACACAGTCAAGACTAATGGGGTTAACCCTGAGGTCTATAGACTGATGCTATTCCCTTTTGCTGTAAGAGACAGAGCTAGAATATGGTTGGATTCTCAACCTAAAGAAAGCCTGGACTCTTGGGAAAAGCTAGTCAATGCCTTCTGGCAAAGTTCTTTCCACCACAAAGATGGAGTAAGCTTAGAGTGGAAGTCCAAACCTTCAGACAGAAGGATGGAGAATCCCTCTATGAAGCTTGGGAAAGATACAAACAATTAATCAGAAAATGTCCCTCTGACATGCTTCTGAATGGAGCATCATAGGTATTTTCTATGGTCTCTCTGAACTATCCAAGATGTCCTTGGATAGCTCTGCTGGAGGATCTCTTCATCTGAAGAAGACCTACTGAGGCTCAAGAACTGATTGAAATGGTTGCAAATAACCAATTCATGTACACTTCTGAAAGGAATCCTGTGAACATGGGGACTAGTCAGAAGAAAGGAGTTCTTGAAATTGACACTCTGAATGCCATTTTGGCTCAGAATAAAATATTGACTCAACAAGTCAATCTGATTTCTCAAAGTCTGTCTGGAATGCAAAATGCACAAACAGTACTAAGGATGCTTCATCTGAGGAAGAAGCTTATGATCCTAAGAACCCTTCAGTGGAAGAGGTAAATTACCTGGGAGAACCCTATGGTAACACCTATAATTCTTCATGGAGAAATCACCCAAATCTCTCATGGAAGAATCAAGAGAGACCTCAACAAGGTTTCAATAATAATGGTGGAAGAAACAGGTTTAACAATGGTAAACCTTTCCATCATCTTCTCAGCAACAGACAGAGAGCTCTAAGCAGAATCCTCTGACTTAGCAACCATGGTCTCTGATCTAATCAAAACCACTCAAAGTTTTATGACTGAAACTAGATCCTCCATTAGGAATTTGGAAGGACAAGTGGGTCAGCTGAGCAAGAAAATTACTGAACTTCCCCCAAGCACTCTCCCAAGTAACACTGAAGAAAATCCAAAAGGAGAGTGCAAAGCCATAAATATGGCCGAATTCTGGGAGGAAGAAAGGTAGTGAACGCCACTGAGGAAGGCCTCACTGGACGTCCACTGGCCTCCAATGAGTTCCCCAATGAGGAACCTTGGGAATCTGAGGCTCAAACTGAGACCATAGAGATTCCTTGGACTTACTACTGCCTTTCATGAGCTCTGATGAGTATTCTTCCTCTGAAGAGGATGAGTATGTCACTGAAGAGCAAGTTGCTAAATACTTGGAGCAATCATGAAGCTAAATGACAGGTTATTGGAAATGAGACTTGGGAGGATGAACCCCTTTGCTCACCAAGGAACTGGATAATTTGTCTAGGCAGCAATTGCCTCAAAAGAGGCAGGATCCTGGGAAGTTTCTATACCTTGTACCATAGGCACCATGACCTTCAAGGGCCTTGTGTGACTAGGGTCAAGTGTAAACCTCATGCCCTCTCTGTAATGGAGAAATTAGGGATCTTTGAGGTGCAAGCTGCAAAAATCTCACTAGAGATGGCAGACAACTCAAGAAAACAAGCCTATGGACTTGTAGAGGATGTTCTGGTTAAGGTTGAAGACCATTACATTCCTACTGATTTCATAGTCCTAGAGACTGGGAAGTGCATGGATGAATCAATCATCCTTGGCCGACCCTTCCTAGCCACAGCAAAGGCTGTGATTTGATGTGATAGAGGAGAGTTGATCATTCAATGAATGAAGAAGCCTTGGTGTTTAGGCCCAAGGATATCCCTCTGTCATCATGGAGAAGAAGCATGAAGAGCTTCTCTCAAAACAGAGCCAAACAGAGCCCCCACAGTCAGACTCTAAGTTTGGTGTGGGAGGCCACAATCAAACTCTAAGTTTGGTGTTGGGAAGTTCCAACACGGTTCTGAGCATCTATGAGGCTCCATGAGAGTCCCTGTCAAGCTAAAGACATTAAAGAAGCGCTTGTTGGGAGGCAACCCAATGTTTTATAATTAATTATTTTCTTTTGTTATTTATCTTTTTTTAGGTTGATGATCATAAGAAGTCACAAAACAATGAAAAAGCAAAAACAAAATGAAAAACAGAAGAAAAAGCACACCCTGGAGGAAGATGCTGCTGGCGTTCAAACGCAGTCAGCCTAGCAGTTGGGCGTTTAACGCCCAGTCTGGCGCCCTTCTGGGCGTTTAACGCCAGAAAGGGGCACCAGACTGGCGTTAAACGCCAGTAAAGGGCAAAAACCTGGCGTTAAACGCCAGGAATGGGCACCAGCCCGGCGTTTAACGCCAGAAAAGGCTCAAAACGTGGGATTTTGATGCCATTTGGTGCAAGGATGCCTTTTCCTTGACACTACAGGATCTGTGGACCCACAGGACCCTACCATCACTCTCTCTCTTCTTCCCCATCACCAATCACCTCAACACCTCTTCCCAAAAACCCCTCACCTATCAAATCCCATCTTTCTCTTCACCACTCACATCCATCCTTCATAAAACCCCACCAACCTCACCCTTCAAATTCAAACCACTTTCCCTCCCAAACCCACCCTCAAATGGCAGAACCCTCATCCCCCTCTTCCTATATAAACCCCTCTTACCCCTCATTTCCCACTACTAAACACCACTTCTCCCCTCCTTGGCCGAATACACCACCATCTCCCTCTTCCTCATTTCTTCTTCTTCTACTCTCTCTTTCTTCTTTTGCTCGAGGACGAGAAAACATTTTAAGTTTGGTGTGGTGAAAGCGTTGCTTTTCGTTTTCCATAACCATTTATGGCATCCAAGGCCGGAGAAACCTCTAGAAAGAGGAAAGGGAAGGCAAAGGCTTCACCTCCGATCAGGGAGATGGATAGATTCCTCTCAAGGGTGCATCAAGACCACTTCTATGAAGTTGTGGCCTTGAAGAAGGTGATCCCGAAGTCCCCTTTCACTCAAAAAGGGTGAATATCCGGAGATCCGCCATGAGATCCGAAGAAGAGGTTGGGAAGTACTTACCAACCCCATTCAACAAGTCGGAATCTTGATGGTTCAAGAGTTCTATGCCAATGCATGGATCACCAAGAACCATGACCAAGTGTGAACCGGATCCAAGAATTATCTTACTATGGTTGGGGGAAATACTTGGATTTTAGTCGGA